>NW_018127921.1:5601756-5607886 GCF_001952655.1 Monopterus albus | reverse complement strand
GTGATAGTAAAGTAACTGTGGACCCTCTTTGCCAAAGCTGTAAATCTAATGAGATTCAGTGTTTTAGTGAACCAGTCCCTTTGATGTTAAACAGTGCTCCAGTTGGTTAACACTATAAATATTGACCAGTAATTCAGTGAACACATAGGGTGATATGTAACTACATAAACATAACTGTGAGATTAAAGTATATAGACTTATGTATGCTATAAAATAAAAACCTTAACTAATTCTATTCATATCTACTTAAAAATAAAAATCACCCAAACACGTGCCAGTATTGTTTGACCATATTCATATCTATAGCCACATCCTGAGAACTAGTTTATCTATCTTATTTAAAAAATAATCTTCATGATACACAATAAATTATTCAAAGTGAAGTACCACAGCTTAGTTGTGAAGTTAAGGGTTAATTTTAATTTGGCGCATGTCCATTAAAATACATTTGGATAACTGATCTTGTGTTTCCCAGTCTAGGCGCTTGTTAGGAAAATTGCAGTGTACCTGTGACATTGATAACAGGTGGTCTGAGCAGATGTTATCGCTATTTTGGGTCAAAACAAGAAACACGTGCCAGTATTGTTTGACCATATTCATATCTATAGCCACATCCTGAGAACTAGTTTATCTATCTTATTTAAAAAATAATCTTCATGATACACAATAAATTATTCAAAGTGAAGTACCACAGCTTAGTTGTGAAGTTAAGGGTTAATTTTAATTTGGCGCATGTCCATTAAAATACATTTGGATAACTGATCTTGTGTTTCCCAGTCTAGGCGCTTGTTAGGAAAATTGCAGTGTACCTGTGACATTGATAACAGGTGGTCTGAGCAGATGTTATCGCTATTTTGGGTCAAAACAAGCACTAAAATTGCACTGCACTGCCTAATTAGCTTCTACACGGCCTCAACTATGCCTCATCTCACCTCAGCATAAGATAATTCATTTATTTCAGGAAATTACGAAACGCTCTAATGTGCAGGGAAAAGTAGATGTGCCAGAGGAAAATTGCATAACAACTGCGAGATAAAAAAAGACAAAAATAAGATGGTGTTGAATCATTTCACAGTGAATATTGCCATACAGCATATAAAGTATTAATATTGTCAGGCAGCAGTACTGGGATTGTCTAGTATATACTGTACAACATGTACACAGACACCATTAGTCTACAGCTATAGCAGATTAATTCATTATGCTTGAATTTGTTGTGATGCACTGGATATGATGTTGTTGTCCAAGCCCCACATTATATCAGCCTGTCCTGTTTTCATTACCAAGTGCAATATCATTAATGCAGTTTTTTTAAACATGCCATCATATTTGACAGCAGTGTTTCTTAATGGCTTACAGTGCGTGACACTGATTTCATGTTTGTGCTGGTGGGCTGTTAGTGAGGTTTCCAAACAATAGCACTTGGTGTTGTGATCCATCCTGAAAGACATTAGCATAAAAAATGCTGCCCTTAATAAAAATTGTGGTCAAGCTGTGTTTGTGTGAGGGTGGGTTTGGACTGGTACATAGTCTGTCCATCACCCGCCCGAAAGCATTTGTTCTGTTTTTCCAGTATTTCATCTGTCATTATTTGCTATTTCCTCAGACTTAGAGAGAGCTGCAGAAAGCTGAGGGAAAGATTGCCAGCTGTAAGGCTGCAGGCAAAGATCTCTTGTCACTCAGTCCCCTTGTACTGTCTGTGTATGTACTGTATTTCTGTCTGTCTTTTCCTTTCAGCTCCATCCCTCACTGTTGCTCTGTCAACTGTCTGTTTGAAGAATTGGATAGGAACCCCCAAAAAATAGCAAACAGTCGTTATTGATTATAAACGGACAGGTGTTGTAAGTCAAAAAACCCCAAAGTATGTGTTTTTTTTCAGTCTCACTTTCACTTTATATTCTGCAATGGAAAATAAATTGTACACATCCATTTACCAGTAATGATGTGTCTTTGCAACCCTGAGCTTACGCTTTGCAGAACACACTAAATATTTTCTTGTCGAAGTGATGTGGATCCAGGCGTAATAGATTCTATTACTTATTAATCTATTACACCTGTCATCGTGATATTATATAGATTTAAAACATATCAGTGACCTGCAGGATACTCACACATTTAAAAATAGCAGGTTTGCTAGAGGATTAGTAAAGTTGTTCCAGGAAACAGTGATAAAATCTTATATTGATGTTTGGCACATGTAGCACAATAATAACACTCCTCACTGTGATATTTTATGTTGACTTGAACAAAAATCTCTGTGGTTCTTCATAATTTGGTGATTAACAGAACTAAAGCCCCTTTGAAGTAGCTTATATTGACCTGAAAGACAAATCTTACCTTATCACAGATTCACATACATTAATCTTTCTGTTTAGAGCTAATCACTAAACCTACAGTATCAACATCACCAAGAGAAGTTAATTTGTTAAGAATGCTTTCTCCTGTTGTGCTGAGAAGTCTCTCCTCACCTCTTCAGTGGCAACAACATCTGGTGAACTAGTGCTTATATTTGTAAATGTGATATCGTCATTAGTAACATAGAGGGGAATGATACGGTGATGTTTGCAAATTCTGCCATCTCATGATATAACTGTTGAGTTCAACAAGGCTGTTACAGTAGGTTCTGCTTGTAGAGCTCTCCTATAAGCAATTGCTTTTGGCTTCTGTTTTCATAATCTCCTTATTGTACTCATTGCTTCTCCATTATTACTTCTCTTAACTTGTTTATATTTTGCTTGTCTCCACTGTTGTTTCTCCTCTTCATCAGGCTTCTTTTCTCTCCTTTCAATCCCTATTTACTTTTTTGTATTGTCTTTATAATATCAGCATTCTTTATTATGACAATTGCAGTTTTATTAATTACTCCTTAATTTATTAAGCTTTTTCTGCTGTTGCTGTGTCAGTTCATAAGAGTCAGCTAGAAGCCTGAAAAATATAGGCTAAATATTTCTCCTGTTCTCATTTGAGTAAGTTTACAAGTCAGATCCTGACATCTTTTAAAACCCAGTCTCTTTAATATGCACTTTTCAGAATTTATATTTTATATGCTTCTTTCCGATATTTGAGATTAGTAAACAACTTTGGGCATCCATTCCTATTTGATCCTTCTTCCCCTGTCTCGTTTTTGCATTTTCACCATCTGTCTCTCAGATGTACTTCATACCGCATTCCCAGAAGCCCATATTCCTCCTTCCTCTGTGAAGGACTTATGCTTGAAAAAACAGGAATCTACTACTTTGGGGAAAAGAATAAAAACATGACACGCCCTGTTGTTTTTTTGAAAATAACACAAACCTGCTGATGAGCTGTGGTGATGCGGAGAGTTCACTGTGCGCATTTGCATGTCTAATACATACATGTGTGGTCATACATGGGGTTTACATGTGGGGAAAATGTGTCAAAGCGTTTGCACATGGATGTATCTGTAGGTGTGTGTGTGTGTGTGTGTGTGTGTGAATCAGATGCACAGGAACATAAGGTACAGTTAGTTTACATTGCTGCAGAAACATACTGGAGGAGTGAAAAATTTGTTTTGGTCTTCATGTAACCTTGTAAGTAGCTTTGTTGTTTCCCTTTGGCGTTCTTACCATCTGCTGTACATGGCATTCTGTTTCACCCCGTAGTCAGGACATGATGCTTTTCATATATAAGGCTGGATTCATTCTGTTTTTATGAAATTCCTTCGGCTGTGTTCAATACTTTCTCAAACACATTCCATCTTCTTTTCTCAAATACTGAGGTTGGCTTCTGTTTGTTTCCCTGTACAGTAATATCTGAACATGGATGCATTAGTAGGCTTGAATTAAGAACTAAAGCAGTTTTTCCCCCATTAAAGGTTTTTTCCTTAGTCAGAGCGTATAAGGATAGAAGGTGTCATGTGTTATACAGATTGCAAACCCCACAAAAATATAATTTTAAAATTAAAACTGCATAGTTATCTGAACAAACAATACATAAAACTCTTATCGATCTTATGTGTACCTTCCTTCATCAGCCACTTGTTTACTTTAGCCTTCACCACTGTGTGCCTAGCAGGTAGCATTAGTTGGTGTTGTAAGGAATTGGGGCTTAAATCAATAACATCATTTGTGATGCTTTGACTTGATTTGACAGAAGCACTTCTTCATCTTTAGGATTAAACGTCATCTTATCATTTAAAAACAAAAGCGCTGGGGGAATATATTGCATATTCCTTGGCTCTGGCCAAGCCTGCATGCAAACAGGCAAACATTTCCAGATCGCGGGTGTTAGGTGGAGACACATCCTACTGTATAACTGTGCAACTATACAATGGTCTGCACACTATTATAATAAATAGCTTCCTTGGTCTGTTGACTTGTTCATAAATATTATTCGACACTGCCTGATTCCAAGCTGATGATGCAGAGGATTTCTAGGATGTGGATGGCAGGTGGGAATGCAAACATGGTTTGCTGAGTCGGCACAATGTTAGGTGTCCAATTGTATTGTAATAAATATTCATGTCTGGATACAGGTGCACCAGAGGAGACATCAGAAGGTTTCTCTGTGTTTAGTGGAGCAGAGCTGTCCAGCAACATTACACTGGGTGTAAAACTGTGTGATTGTACTGGTGGCAGGGAGATTAGAGACTCGTACACACACGCACACACTTTGCAGGCTGTGAGTAAAATGTGTGCATGACTGAACACGCACAAGACACAAGAAAATCTGACAGAACACATACTTTGCATCTTTCACCTTTTCTCGCCTGTCCACACCTTGAGGGCAGAAAGGAAGTCAAAGGGTGATGCACAAAGCCACACGCACTGAACAGCTTTGTGTTTGTTTTAAAGGCCAGCCACACAGGTGACTCATCTCTTTATATCACCATTGTCCACCTTGTCTCCACAAACACAGAGGAACAGTTGGGAACATGGATGTGCATACAGTAGAGCTACACAGAGTTTTTATCTGCCTGTATCTCACTCTTAAATCTGTGCACATACACAAAAACACACTTACAATCAGATACACACACCGTGACAGGGACTATGAGAGAATGTAAAGTACACATCTTAGTCTGAGGCTATCTTTGGTCTGTCTTCTCTTTTTCTGCTTTTAAACATAAACTGCCTCTTGTAACTCATACTGTAGGCACATGAATGCAGGGCGTATACAGTGGTGTCTGCTGATATACATTATATTTGACATTTAGCAGTCAGTCTATTCACCACTGTTCTCATTCTGTGAACTTTAATCTACACTATCAGTGACATTTTGTCAAACATCTTAATATCTAAACAGCCTGGCAGTGTAAATACTGACAAATTGATGTTGAAATGTGTAATGCTGTACAACTTGCAAGGCTAAAATCCCTAGTACAATAATTCCTTTTCTCTATCTAATAGATAGAAAATCTGTTTATATTTTGATGTGGGGTGAAACATCTTATTCATGGCTCTCAGCACCACTGGGGATTAATGTGTTCAGAAAAGAGCACACTTGTTGTAGTGGTCTGAAAACCTGGATGACTTGTCCTGAAAAACAGGGCAGAAAAGAGATCATTATGTGTGTGGTGAATTTAGTTATCTCTCTGTAATTCAATATTTATTGCCAGCCTAAATTAAATAAGTACAATTTAGTGTTTGCAGTTTGTCTACAACTACTTTCCATGTGGGATCTATCAGACATAAAATTTTAGCTCTTTCAGCTATTACTAGACATTCATTAGTTTAAGTAATGTACAAAATTATCTCCACGTACATTCATTCAGTATAACAGAGTAACTGCAATCAAGGTGACAGCTGTTCTTCTGGGGTCCACACAGCCTTTTTTCAAGCTCAGCACAGCCTGAAGAAAAGCCCAAGGAAGACAGGAGGTTTCTAATCACAGGGATATCTTAAACAAAGTGTTTTTTTTTATAAAGACAATCAAATTAAGTGTTCTCTAATAAGAAAGGCTGCAATTTTCTAGATTATCTACTTGTGTAAACTTGGAGCCAAGCTGTTATGCGGTGAGTGTATATGTGTGTGTGATTGTGTATATCGATATAAAGTTTCAAGTGGAGCAAACTTGGGCCTCAGGGAAAAGGATTACACCTGCCTAATATATGCATGGCTGGCATCCATGTCCTGGATCAATGGGTCTGAGATCCATTGATTAATCCTGG
>NW_018127921.1:5590113-5601690 GCF_001952655.1 Monopterus albus | reverse complement strand
AGACAATGGGTGTGTGCGTGTGTAAGAATAGGCTATACGTACTTTAGTACTGATTTACACCCTCAGGCCCAGATAGGCTATCAAACACTTATCTTATTCTGCTGAATTCAGAAACCTCACTGCCCTGCACTGTCACACTAAAGAAAGTAACACTGGAGATGTGTAGATGCTTCAGTGAGAATGCCATTTAGCTTTAAATCAGAGATGCTTGCACACTACAGAACTGTTTAGGACCTCTGCAAATTGTGTTTAAATATCAGAAATGTTTCATGTTGCCCGTGCAGCTCAGATCAGTCTGCATGTTGTCAGGATTGTTTAAATGTAAATGTGTAAAACCCACTCAATCTGTAAAACTCCTTAACTGCATAAACTGAGAAATGTTTTCTTGTTTTTCTGGAATGCAAGGTTTTCAGCTGACAGCATAATGCAGGTGAAAAACCATATAACACTCTCACTTAGCGTAGAATTGTCATTGTCAGCTCTAGCAAACACACACTAAATTGTTAGTGTTGCACATAAATACATATGTGAATGCACTCTGACACACATACAAACACAAATGCTCAATCATCCATCTGCTGTGTTAGACACATATACTGTTGTCAGATGTAAGCAATGCACCTTAAACAGCACATGCCTGTGCCTGCGCACACACATGTGCACCAATCAGTCACTTACACTGAAGCAGCATCCTGCCACTTGGTCCATGATGGCATTACAGCGACTCACAGCCTGTTATGATCTCATTCCAAACCCATTCAGCAGTGCTGCAAAGCAATTCCAAACACATTTCCAAAACACATTTTGCAGTGCCACAAAGTGTTACATCCATCACTGGGGGAATAAGACGTAATGACCAACAGTCACTGTAGAAGTTGATTCCCCTGACAAAGAAATGTGTGTGTGTGCGTGCGTGTGAAAGAATTTGTCAATATCTTTTTGTTTGACAGTGTGGGCGTGCATGGGTTGTGTGGCACACCAAAGAGAGATCTCAGTAAACCCTTTGTGCCAATGCCAGGATGATCTCTCTGATCTAATACCAATATATATATATAAATTTAATGTTATAGTGAGGGATTCAATTATAAATACCTATCCTGTTCTGATTTTTCTTTTTACAACTTCTTGCTCCTCTCCCCCTTTTTTTCATCTACAGCACACACTTCACCAGAAATATAAATCTCTGTTCCAGTATCTGTCAGTGCTCTGTTTTTATGTATTGAGAAAAGAAGATGCTGGCAATGCCAGTACATAGAGAGGTGCTTTGTAAAGATGATGGAAATAGAGAATGAGGGTGAGAGACACCAGGAAAGATTAATCAAAGTGATTAAAGAATCTGAAGAGACAGAAATATTTATTTAGAAATTGGGGAGGAAGAAGTCTGAAGTAAGAGGAAGAAAATTGTATATAAATATTTGTGTGTGATTGTGTGTCAGATTAAGAAAAAAAAGCAATCAGAGCAGCAAACAAGAGGGTGAGAGACAAAGGAGATCTGGGCTACCAGTCAAAGTGCTGTAATACCCCAGTTCTTTAATTGGACGGCTCTGAATAACGAAGAAGTCTGTCTTTCTTCATTTAGTGCTGATTTAGTTTAACCACAAGTAAAAATTACAAGCACGACCCGGGTTGCTCCCCCTTCCAGAAACACACACACAGGCTGCTGGAAAGTGGAGTCCCTGGCCACACAGAGCCTAATACATTTATAAGTTTTGGACTAACCCCTTACACAGATGAAGTCAGTCCAAAGATGCTTGGAGCAGCTGTGTTTCTACCTAGTCATAACAAAATGAAGAATCTCAATGTGTGTGTATGTTGTCACATGGTGTGTAGCTAAGGCATTCATTCATTTATTCAGATTTCAGATTTATTCTAATACAAGATTAATACAGGAAAAGAATTAGGGTGATGGTTCACTTTTCAGAATCAACATTCTGTCTGCTAACCTTGAAACAAAACAAACTAGAGCAGACTTTAAATCTTATTAAATTGTATTACTAACACATTGTCTATCATTTATCTAACAGATTCACTAATATCTAACAGTGCCTATATGGTATAACAGTGGACAACTAAAATACTGTGGTAACCCTGCTTTGAGCCTCTTCAACTGTAAGTGTGTTTATCTGTGAATGATGCACAAAGAAAGAAAGAAAGTCATTTTCGGCTTTTCCCGTTTAGGGGTCGCCACAGCAAATTGTCACACTGACGACTCGCATGTTGACATTTGGCACGTGTTTTACACCGGATGCCCTTCCTGATGCAACCCTGATTCGAAACCGGGCCCAGCGGCGAGAGCACTGCGCCTTAACCACTAGCCTACCAGGGACGGCCCCTGTGAATGATACACATAGAAGTGTATTTGATTTTTTGATACATCCCTTAAGAGAAGAGAGCCCAAAAGAACCAGAGTAGAATTACTGCATCCACACTACTAGATCTTTCTTTAACCGTGGTATTATAGCCTTGACGGTTTATATATTCAGTATTTTGTACATGCTTCTACACCTATTATAAGTTTTATTTTATCACTTGTCCAATACAATAAAACAGTGTCATTGTGAGTACAGAACAATGAAGTACAACAGGACAGAATTGGACAATGTACTGTAGAGGAGACTTGAGCTTTAGAGAAGGACAGAAGCAGATGACAAACGTAGTGTAAATATCAGAAGGAGAGTGAATTAATGTTAATTGAAGAGGGGTGTCATTCAGCATATTGTCCCCTCCCAAGTCCATCTCATTATGAGAAGGTCACAGATATGCATCTTTTTTTCAACCACTTGGATATTTTTCAATACCAGTCCAGAGGAAAATTGCTTTGTCACTGGATAATGTGTGATAGCTGCATCTGTTGCAGGCTGACGGGCTCATAGACAAAGAGACATGCTGGTATGCATGAGGATAAGATAAGCAGAAATTTGTGCCTGCAGGTTAGCAGGTAGACAGATGGACACTGAGACAGACAGCAACAACTGTCCAACCCGGCCTACAGTGTCACACTATCTTTTCTCTCTAGCTTAATGTTTGTTAGCACATCAAGGGATCAGGTGTCACATAATGGGATAAATGTTAAATCAACTGTAAATTAAATTTATGAGTGTTCTTATAAAATGATTTTTCTGGCTAGTTTCTGGTAGCTCCTAATATCCCCTGATTTCCCAGGAGAGACTGTCAGATTGTTGACTCCATACTCCAGCTCCATACAACTTATGTAATTCTTTCAGCTGTCTGCTGATCCACTTACGTCACATGACTGACTACCTGCAGGGTCTTTCTTACCCATGATTGACTGGTCAATGCCACCTTCCAATCAGTGTCAAGCTGACCAGTTTATGTTTTCTAAGAGCATCATTCAGTGGCTTGTGTGCTCATTTAAATAGCTCCTTCCCCTTAATGAATGTTGCTGATTGTGCTCTTAACCATGATTCAGTTATGTGAGCAACCGTGTTGCAGGGCAGCAGTTATCTTGTCTTTGTCAAAATGGGGGCAGCTGAGGCTCAGGGGATAGAGTGGTTGTCTCCCATTTGGAAGGTTGGTGGTTCGATTCCCAGTCTACGTGTGTGTCCTTGGGCAAGACACTGAGCCCCTATTTGCCTCTGGTGGCCAGGCAACGACTAACAGTGCTATCCTTATTAAGAAATTTCCCCATGGGGATTAATAAACTATAATACTAATGACAGAACATTTTGATTATCCTTCAGAACACAACTGTCACACTGGATGGTTTTAATGGGTCCCAGCACTGCTGGACAGACTGAGAGACAGGCAGGCAGGTAGGGATGCTTTTGTGTCCTGAGACAGATTGGCAAATAGATTAAACCCACAGTCAGTTTAAAAAGTGCTGTGTCATATGGCAAAACACATATTGATATCCCTCTCAGACTGACAAATAGACAGACAGGCAGCCAGAAATAACAGAAAAGAAACATCATCGGTCCCAGGGTGAGATGAGATAGACGAGGAAGAATGACAAAGCAATGGGGTCTTATAGGATGCCTTAGGAGACAAGTGATGAGATACTTTTGGTGATGTAGTCTGAGCCAATTGAGATGTTTAATATTGACTCTGTAAACACTTCCAATTATACAGAGGGCTAAAAGTCCAATTATGAATTCACCTCCCATTACTAAGTTGCATGAATTTAGTATAAATCCATCAAATATTGCTCCCTGCAGTCCTGTCTTTCTGTAATACAAACAGCACGCTGTGTGCTGAACTTGTGTCACAGTTTTATGCCTACTTGGGGATCGTATGTGCAAGTGTATGACAGCAGCTCCATCACCTTTCATTACTGTCATCATTAAGTGAGTGAGATGAGAAATGATTCCCACAGACCAACTGCATTAGAAACACATAAGGAAATGGAGGCTGAGAAGGAAAAACACATCAGCAGGTAACAGTGGTATCCCTGACCCCACAGTGTTCAATTTGTCATCCAAATCAGAGCACCAGGTTTGAACTTTCATATGCTGTTACAGTCACATGTACCCACAAGAACTGATACATTTTGAAGGGAAGCTAATTCATATTTACAGAAGCTTAGTCATGAATATCAGGCTAACTGGCACTAACCGACTTTTTGGCCTCTTTGGGGTGACAGAAGCAAGCTGTAAGCACAACACTGATGTCGCTATATAAGGCTGATAATGGCAAATGTGTTGGCAAACTGTTGCCTGTTTACACATCCAGCAGACATTAACATTTTTTTAAAGGAATGTGTCTGTCGAGTATCCACTCTCTACCTATGGCATATTTACACAGAAAGCACTGCAGCAGAGTTTGTCATTGGTCTGTCTTGTGCATTATTATTTTGAAAGTTACTACCAAACCTGAGCTGAACCTAATGTTGAAATTGGACAGTGTAAAAGTAATGTCTGATACCACAGTAGAATTAACTTGTGGTTGTCATGGTTTTGACTAAAAACTATGGAATTTCACAACATTCTGGACTATTATTAAAATAATTGTATAAAAAAAACAGGTTTTTGTTGCCAGGGGCAAGATGAATACGCTCACTGATAAAGTCAAGGCTACTGTATTTCTTGAAGTAATCCTTAACATTTTTTTGTGTGTGATTTCACTGTGGACTTTCAAAATAGCACTGGTAGAGCAAGGCTTATCATTAATGGATTTGAACTGTGATTTTTCATCCTGCCATAGGCATTTGACGGTGTAACAGTGTTCAGTCCCACATTTCCTTTACTACTTAGATATTGGATTTTTAGGAATGTCAATGTACAATGAATGTACATGCCATGAGCTAAATATCTAGGAAGACACACAACATCAATAACAGGTGAAAAATAGTAGGTGAAATGAATAAATCAATGATAAACATAGTTCTCACTGGCTCTCACTGTTTGCTTCCTTAGGCATTTACAGTACATCAGTACTAGGTTTAATTTCCAGGTACAGTGCCATGAGATCCCATGATATTAAAACAGAATGATATTTCTTGTTGAGGTGAAAAGCTGTCTTGTGATATCAGTACATAACAGAACCAGAGCAGCAGCTGGCATGATGGAGTGTGAGCATGAAATTAGCACAGAAGATGTCCCTGCCACTTTATGCTCAGTTTGTGGAAAGGAGTTCAGTTAGAAGGTCACACACAGCTCACTGTTTTCCATACATTGACTTATTTGTGGCAGGCCACCACAGTATCAACACTGACTTCCAAATATTGATTTAAAATTAGTTAAATCTTATTTCAGTGTAGTGCATGTATTCGTCTATTCCCTCTGTGCCCTGCTCTGTTTCTCTCTCTCACTCACACAAACACATGACAACCATGATGATGGACCATCTCTGAACAGCTCCCCCTCTCTGTTTTTGTTTTATTTAACGCAGTGCTGTTGATCGCAGAGATCCAACTTTTCTAATAAGTTATTAGCAAACTAGTAAGGCTAGCTAAGCTAATGTTAGAATGCAGCTGTTGCCGAGGTCAGTACACTGTATATAGCATGGATGTACTGTATATGGACTGCTCTGCAAGTGAATAAACTTAATGCTAGTTCCTAAACTCTGACGCTGAATGTTGCCCCCCTCAGTCCAGGTGAGTATCGAAAAACACGTGGGAAAGCTGATTAGTGTAATCAGTGTGATCATTTGTTTCGAATATTTATTGGTCTCAAGCAGTTCTGCTGAAGCACAAAGACAGGGTCAGGAAGAGAGACATGTAGCATAGGAGGAGGGCAGCAGCCAACACGCTGCTGCTGTGGGTGACCTAGTGCAGAAGGGACAGGTCAGATCAACAGTACTATAGCAGTATTATATTTAATTACTTTTTTTTTTTTAAGTATGACACCCCCGAGCTACCACCACAATTACAACGTAATTCTGTGGGGAAACTGCAGCTTCATTTAGAAGTTAGAAGCTCATGCAGTTATAAAGTCTGAGGACCCATGTGAAATCATATAGGTGAGAAGCCAGTCAGTTGAGTTTGTGGCAAAACCTTTTACAGTGCTTGCATTTTGTTCTGTTGTTTACTGCATATGATAATTCATACTCAAAGTTGAACTGAAGTGACATTCACTACAAGATGATTAGTCAAAACATTTCAAAATGCGTATGCATTGTTTTGCATTTTGTGACTTTGTTGAATAAAAGACTATTTTTGCAGTCATATATTTCATCATTGAAGATTTCTTAAAAATACTGTTAAAATATTGTCATTCTTATAAACCCAGTATCATGTATTGTCTCATCTCATGAGCTAAGTGTATTGTCACACCTCTACTCATTAATATATATATGTTAGGGCATGAGTGTGATTTACTGAGGGGTAGGGGCTGGGACCTTTTACTCTAACAGTAAAAAGTTCCACTTTTGGCATCTATATCATCTACACACTTTGTTTCAGCTATAAGACATAAAAGCAAGTTTACACCTAAAATACAGTCCCAGACAGGAAAGTTACCAGAGAGCACCATGCCCCACTCTGCAGAAATGCAGACACACAAAAGCAATGTGGTCTATATACAGAGACAGAGAGGCACAGTTGAACAGAGCAAAAAAGGTGTGAAAGAGCATGGGAGATTAAGGGAGATGCGAATTGAGGAGAGGAGGTGAGAATGACATAGGGAAAATGGGATATCATGATGGAAGATGAGGTGGACCATTGGCATGTGAAGTGGTGACTACAGCTGCACAGAATTCCATAAACACATCTCGATGTCTCATTCTCTAGGTTTCCTTGAGTATCCCACTACAAACAAACCAGACAGAGATGGTCTGCAATATTAAAAGCCACTATTCAAATAGTATGAAGAAAAAATGGAGGTGATGAAAATGTGTGTTAAGTCAGAGCAGTAATAAAGGAGAACATAGGGTGAAATGGATGCAAGTGGTTCTAGATGGCACAGATTTAATGCAAAAGAAGTGTTTTGGTCTCATTAGTTTTGTCACAAAAGAAGCTCATTTGTCCGTGTGTTATGTGAAGTTTACCAGAATTACAATGAGTTGGACAACACTTTTGTTCACCTGTGTTGTAGGTCAGTGAATCAAAGTTCTGGGTTTTCTTTCTGAATGGAAGTAGAGATGTATTTTGAAGCTTTGAGGAGAGTCAGGACACCTGGAGGGTGTTAGGACAGAGGTGTAAATATGCGAAGTGGGGAAAGACAGCAGGGGAGTGAGGGAGTACAGATGAAAAGAAGGGCAGGCGTTGAGGTCCGGGAATGATACCTTGGCAGTGGTAGAGGATGGGGACATCTTTGATTGTTGAGAGATAGATGAGAGTGAAAAAATGTGGGCATGTGTCACTAGAAATGCTATCCAGCTCAAAAACTATCATGTTCTTTGTATTCACAACAAGCTGCTATTGCTGCTTGTTGAATGAGATGTTCAAGCTTTATTGGACTATAGGTTAAATAACTATTTTGGCACTACTCATTAACAAAACTGCCATTCATTTGCTGTAAATAAAAATGTCAGAGATTATTAATTCAACACTTATTGGCAGCTGACCTTAAAAATCAACGCAACATTCTTCAAAGATAGATGAGGAAAAAACTGATGAGAAAAGCTGTGAATAGAGTGATACAGCAATTAAGTGAAAGGAATGCAAAGAGAACATGAATAGCCTGTCTCCCTTTGTCTCTTCTGTTAGGGAGAGATAAGAGAGAGGCATATGAAAACATAAAAGGATGGTGGATTGAGGGAGGAAAAGAGAGCATGAGAGAGAAACATGTATTTTAGAAAGCAGAAGTGAGTGAGAGGAAAAAGTTGATTAGAGTGAATCTGATTATATCAAAAAAAGAGGATGTGTGTTGAAAGCAAAAATAAGTTATACAGTGGAACCTTGGATTGTGACTAACCTGGTTTGCGAGTGTTTTGCAAGACGAGCAAAAATTTTTTGATATACAAGCGAGGTCTTGCAATATGAGTAGTACTGTACATACGCTTTGTCTGCCGAGCGTCACGTGACGTACATCACAACTGAGCCGATGGTTCTTGCGCTTCACTCGTATAGTCAATATCTGTACTGCAACAATGGCCCCTCATGCCAGTCATGATTTTTTTCAAAGGTAAAGTGCAGGTTAATTTGTTTTATTTTTAATTTATACTGTATTTTGTATTACTGTAATAATTTTTATATGGATAAGTGGGTGTGGAACAAATCATCTGAGTTTCCATTTTTTCTTATGGGGAAATTCGCTTTGATATACGAGTGCTTGCACATTGCCAGAACGAATTATATTCGCAATCCAAGGTTCCACTGTATAGGGTTCATAGTGTATTATAATAGCCAAAAGAGAGACAGAGAACAGAAATAAGCAGAGAGGATGGACCAAAGGAAGTTGCTAAGCTTTATACAGTAAATCAGTTGATGGTATTTTTCTGGTGACAAAGCTTTTGTAGACTAAATAGAGACTAGTGCTGAGCAGTCTGGCTCATGGAAAGCCTTTAGCAAAACTTGGCCATGTTGCCAACTTCCCAGTAGTTTTTGTCTTCCATTCAGTTCCTGCATTGCGCTTTAACCACATTTCCTTGAGATGTGCATAAGATGGTTTTCCTCACTGAATTGTGAGCTTGCCAAACAGTTTTATCATTTTTGTCTTTCACTTCATTTATCCAGCCTTTTCCTCCTTTATCTAACCCTCTATTCATCCTTTCTTTTAATTCCCTCTATTGTTAATCCTCTATTAAATTCTCTTCCACTCCCTTACTTCCACCTTCCTTCATTTCCTTTCCCCCATTTGTAGTGTTTCCTGCCCCGATCTACTCCCACCCATATATTATATTACCGTCCCACCCTCCATCCCTCTTGCCCTCCTCCTGCCCATTCCATTACATTAATAGGGTGTTGAAGTGTGTGATTTCAGCAGTAGCTTTGTCTATTAGCCAACACTGCATTAGTGCTTTAAATCTGTGTGCACGCTGGTGCCTGTTACTCAGGTGGAAACATTAATGGCATATTGGCAGACTGCTAGCTGTATTGATATACTTTCAGGTGCAACACAAACACACACACACACACCTGGGATCTGATATTCAGGTCCAGGCCCACAAATTATCTTGTTAGAAACATGCACATATATAATTCATAGTCTTTTATATACCTTAGAATGTCTATGGAAGGGATAGTTAAAGTGACAAGAAGACATGAAGAGTACAAGAGAAACTTTTTTGTAGTTTGTGAATATGAGAAGCAAATGTGTATGTGTGCATATGAGACTTGTGAGGCAATAATGTGTGTAAAAGTGTACTGGAGGAGTTTGACTGGCCAACGGGGTGTTCGATAAAGGAATAGCTTCCTCTCAGCAGGTGTATGCATGTACAGGCACAAGTGCATTCTTCCACCAAAAATAAAATGACACCGCTCCCCTTGAAACCATATGGTACAGATAACAGGCTGGTCCTCTAGCACTCTGCTTGTGCTTTCCCCAGCAGACTGAAAGAATGGTCCATGTTGGCAGTTGTCTTTCAATGAAGTTAGTAATAAGAAATTTTAAATTTGGGAGATAGTGTATCCCATTCTCTTAAAGCTGCTCTAGCTAATGGGGCTAATGTACTGACTGAACCCTTCTACAAAGGGTAGAAAAGCTGGAGTAAAAACAGAAGGGCTGTATGTGGAAGACCATGTATCGGGGTGGGATACCTCAGTGAAACCACATCCAGTCCCATTCTTGCTCGATTTATCAGAGCGTGTGTGAAAGCTTAGATAATACACCTTTAATTTTACCTTTGAAGGCACAGGAAGGTGAATTATTGAACTATAATGTTGCATCTATTATTCATTTGTACACCTGTTAGTACGGTAACCCTGCATTTGACTACAATTACCTTTTAGGTTTGAATTGTCATTTTGCTGAAATCAGTGAGTGCTGACCAGCTTCCTGAGCAATTAAATTATCTAAGAACAAACTAACCAAATGCATACAAACATTACTATAACTGCTCCCTCTTTTATTATAGTGTAAGCTTTTTTAGAGCAAATATCTGCTTCATGGGGCTTCATTTCAGATTTGATTTAAACTACTTCATAGCTAATAAATTTCTACTAAATAAGTTAGTTGACTCAAGATCAAAATTTTCTTCCTTGACATGTTTTTTGAACTAACTCGCCTTATGATGTCCTGCAGTTACTCTCATTTATTTACATTAAATTTTCTGTCATTTAAATTCAGATGCATTCCACATCAGTGGCACAGTAACTGCTTAAACTAGTCATTTTCAGTTTAACTGTGTTAACCTGTTGGTGAGCTTGCATGAATAGCCGTTTAGTGACGCTTGGCAGCACAAGAAAGAGATGAATGTAATGTCCCACCATATGCTGCACTGCTGAAAAAATTACTAAATGTCAGAATACATTTGTGCTTTTTTGCTGCACTGTGAAGGCATTGGGTCCGCTGTGGCAACAAGCTAGTTGATTAGAATCGCTGTAATTTGAAGTGCAATAAACATTCAAGGGTTTAATCTTGTCAAGCCTGGTGCAGAGGCGGTTTTAGAACACTGGGTAAAAAGCAACTACTGAGCATGTGTGATACAAGAAAAAGGTGAATCAGTTGCATTTTTACAGACTGTATGTGATATATTTGTATATACATACTAAGGGTGTAAAGGCACACGTTCTTCCCAAACTGTTTCAGTATAGTACTTTTTATATGGTGCAGATGTGTACTGAATTACAGTGGGCTTGTTTTGCATGTGGAGCATTATCTTCAAAACTGCCTTTCACACAAACATATTAAGTGGCAGGCCAGAACATCTATGCAATAAACACACAACACTTAGTCAAGCCTCTGGCTAAGAATGTGATAGCCAATTCAAATGAGAAGCCAGAGCTGCAAGACCCTCCCTTATCTTTTAGGTCTCTTACTAGAGAACACCTCGGCTGTCATGATTCGGTTCCACTGCTTCCTGTCTGGCTTTTATTTTGACACTATTTCCTGTTTTGTTTCACCTTAGTTCTGGTCTTTTCTTTACGTTCATCACTCACATTAGTTTCACCTGCTTCGTTATTATGTGCACCTGTTTTCATCTCTATTTAGGCAGCGTCCTCCCATGAGGACGATTCCCCTGGATGTACGTGTTTGCTGGCTCTGACCTGGGACCGATACCGACCGTGAGTTTTTGTGT
>NW_018127921.1:5580595-5589928 GCF_001952655.1 Monopterus albus | reverse complement strand
ACCGTGAGTTTTTGTGTCCACCGTGTCTTGTATGGGTTTGTTGTTTCGTTTTAGTTCTCTTAATAAAGAGACGGTTTTGTTTAACACTTCCTCGTCTGGCCATTTAATTGAGTTCACCAAAACACTTTTCGGCCGCATTACGCGCGTCGTTTTCTGACATCGGCTTGCTGAGGAAATAGAACAATAGATAAAGACTAGTGGTTAAGATGTCTTATTTGTGTATTGCACTCCGGTCCATCAACTGTATATTAAACTGGACATGGGACAGTATACAAATGTATTTATCAAACTGTCTTAATTGCTCGTGCTGAGGCCACCCAGAGCAATTAAGAATGTCACATGCATCTACCATTAAAGTGGAAGAACCAACTCGGGTGGAATCAGGACATTAGCTCTTTTCTTACGGTGTATGTGGGACCTTGTTTCCCACCACAATATGGGTACCACTATAACTAGGCAAAGGAGGCACAGAACACAGAGAACCATACCAGGACAACTGCCTAAACTTGCCAGACTAGGCATTTTGTCTGCTGTCCCTGTCAATGTTTTTGTTCTCTGACAGCTATTACACTAGTGTAGGTCCTCTTCTAACTGTGGCTCTGGTTCTACAGGATTGTATATCGACTCAGGTAATGAGGTTCTTAAATCAGCCCTGACCTCCTTCACTGTCCGTCCAGTTGGATCCTCAGCTGGAGAGCAATGTGTCTTATGGATCCAGTTACTTACTGTAACTTGTTCTCAATGAGCCACAGTTTAACACAGTGTGTGGTAGCTTCTGCTACCCAGTAGGGTCCTGACCAGTGAAGGTTATGCACCTTTTGATAGACCCAGCTGTCCACTGCAACTGGTGTTGGTTCCTCAGGTTGGTCCCTGCGCAGGATTTCAATAACCTGCTCAGAGACACTCATCACCGTGTTGTTCAATCATCTGACATACTCACTCATGTCAGCATGCTGCAAAAGAAGAGGTGTTGAATTTCTAGGCATAACAGTTAGAGAACAGGGCATCTTTCTCCCTGTCAGGATTTCATGTGGGCTTACATTAAGCATCACATTCGGAGTGGACCTGCTTTTATAGTTCTGTTTGCATACTCAACAAGCCCTTGAGAGGCTGCATGATGAACAGCCCCAAACTTATGTTTTATCCCAAACATCTGCTCAACCAGATGTAGCTCATCGTTTGAGAAGTGTGCTCCATTATCAGATCTGATAATCTCAGGTACCCCAAACCGGGGATCACTTCCCTAGTGAGCCACTTAATTACCTCTTTACCTGTTTCTGTTTTCGTGGGTAAAGCCTCTACCTATTTGGAAAATGGATCCACACAGACAAGTAAATATCATTTTCCTTCAACTCTTTTATCAGCTCCCATATTTGTGAGATCAATAATCTCTTTCCAGGGAGCATCTGGAACTGGAAATGCCCCTAGCCCCGCCTTCAGCGCCACTCTGGGGTTGAACTGATTACATGTCTCACATGTTGCAACAAAGTACTTGGTGATATCCCTCAAATGTGGATGCCACCAATTTTGAGAGATCAGACTATTAATCTTGGAGCTCACACAGTGTCTTCCACTGTGCGCCTCTTGACACAGCAAACTAAGTAGTCCCGCCGGGGCCACTATTTTACCTTTGTGGTTTCTCCACAGTCCTGTCTGATCCTTAGACGCTCCGCCATGCCTGCTTTTCAGTAGGAGCAACTTCATTCTGTAATCCCCTAATAGTCTGCAAGCTCAACTCTGTCTCACAAACATGACCCCCTTTTGCTGGGTCTTGACTCATCTGTTTAGTTCCCTGAGCTGGACCTCCTGGGTCCAGAGTACCTGTACTAGGCTCCTTAAACTCTGACCCCTTAGGTCTGAATCCTGTCTGTACTGAGCATTCAAAGCTCTGACCCCTTAGGTCTTAGATCCCTTTCTGTACTGAGCTTCCAAAGCTCTGACCCCTTAGGTCTTAGATCCCTTTCCGTACTGAGCTTCCAAAGCTCTGACCCCTTAGGTCTTGGATCCCTTTCATAGCTCCCTGAGCTACCTAATATCCAGCTGCCACCTTTGCAGCCAAAGCAGCTGCATTATTACCTCTGTTTATCTGAATTCAAAGCTCTGACCCCTTAGGTCTTAGATCCCTTTCACAGCTCCCTGAGCTATCTGATAAGCGGCTGGTACCTTTGGTCTCTGATTTCCCTTGCGCTTTTAGGTCTTGGATCCCTTTCATAGCTCCCTGAGCTACCTAATATCCAGCTGCCACCTTTGCAGCCAAAGCAGCTGCATTATTACCTCTGTTTATCTGATTCTCTGTTTTCTGATGTCCCTTGCACTTAATAATTGCCACCTACTTTGGTAGCAACAATGCTTGATCTAATTCCAGTAACTGCTTCAAGTGTTTTACCGGATAGCCAGTTGAAGTCACAAAACCTTTTCTTCTCCAGTGGCACAAGTCTACATGTACTGCCTGTACCGCGTACACAGAATCTGTGTAGATATTTACAACTTTGCCTTTTGACAGCTGACACGCCTGAACAATCAGCTCACCCATCTGGGCTGAACTTGGCTGTGTGATCACATCAGCTTACAGTGCTCTTAAGCCAACTGTTGTATCCTCGACCACAGCGTACGAAGCAACTAGACTACCAGTGGCAGACTGAGTGTGACCGTCACAGTACAGTGTTACCTCTGCATTAGGTAAAGGTTTCTTATACGGTTCTGATGCAGTCTCATCTCTATGCCTGTTTTTGTTCATGCAATCATGATCTTGCTCAGTTACCATCTGCGTAGCCATGTTTGTTCCCTCACTTGTAAACTGTATGTGAGCCTGGTTCAATAGCTGTTGTAAGTTCTGGGTCCTATGTGCAGACGATGTAAAAGCTTTGGAATCCAGAAATGCCCTGACACTATGTGTGGTGTTTACAACAGTTTAATAACCCATTGTAATATGTGAGGTTTTCAGTATTGCTTGACCGATTGCAGCGACATATCTCACACAAGTTGGATGTCCCTTTTCAACATTATCCAACCTAGAGCTGTAGTACATCAACACCTTTTGGTTGTGTCCTCTACTTCCCTCCCCCTTTTGAAATAGGACGGCATTCACAGTGCTGTCCTTTTCATCAACATTCAAATGAAAAGGCTGTGAGTAGTCAGGTGCATACAAAGCACATGCGTGTGCCAAAGCCTGTTTAATGGCAACAAAATCCTCCTCTGCTTGTGGAGTTGACAACAAAGTAGAACCATAGTTCTTATGCTTCTGTAAGCATGGCACGGAGAGGTGCCACAAGGCCGGTGAAATCAGGCACAAAATTCTTACTGTAATTAATAAGCCGTAAGAACTGCATCATGGTTTTAACAGTGGTGGGCTTAGAATGTGAGAGGATATCAGTTTTTTGTGACTCGGTTATATGAAAATGGACATTTATGCATCCAGTGTCCTCTTTCATTACAAATCCAGCACTTGTCATCTCTTGGCGGACCTCTTCTGAGAGTCCAAGGTCCTTGACCTCTTCCCCATGGCCTGCCACGGTACTGAGGTCCACAGTACATTGGAGCAGAATCCCACTGATAAGGTGGTGCGGTCAGCTGTTGAACAAAGGGTTGCAGCTGTGCATATGGCTGTAGAGCATTCTGCACAGGCATTTGGTTAGCTGTGGCTTTAATTTGATTAACTTTGTCTTGCATTTCCTTCAACTGTGCTTTAGCTAACTGTGCATGCAAAGAAGAAAATTCCTCTGCATTCTTTTCTTGTACGTCCAGCTCATTGTCAATATACTGAGTGACAGAGGCTGACCACTGCTCAAAGGTAAATGTGGTGAGTCCCACCATCTGTCTCAGTAGATGCTGTATGGTTCCTGGGAGGGAAGCCTCCACAGCACTACGAAATAGCACCCCCATGGTGTCACTGATGGCTGGGTCCTCACCACTGTGATTCTGCCAGAGTTCATGCACTCTGAGCAAATACTGACTACTGTTAGGTATTTTTACTCAGATAGATATTGGATAGATACTTTATGTATTAGAAATGTTAGTGGAGAGAGGATGTCTAGTTAGACTGTTAAATGCTTAGGCCTGCTTATGAGTTTCTGCAGGGTACATCTGGTCAAGGCTACCAGAGAGAAGAGTTGATGACTGTCAGCAGACAGGGTGTTCAATATTATTATTACGATGTGTATAACTGTAGCCTTAGCCATAATGTTCTTATGTTCAAGTCACGACATGTACTAGAGGTCGTGAGAATGTTTTTAGCTGCACACCACTTAACCAACAGACATACACATTCACACGTTGATTTGGAGGTGCAAGATATCTGAGCGTGTAATGTTAATTTTACCTGTGATCCTTTGAATAAATCAGCACTGTTTTGAAGTTGCTTGGACTGCCTCGTCTCTCAGAGTTAGCATGGTAACAAGAACCATACCCTACACTACCTCTCTCGCCCTCTTGAGGTGGAATTCTACACAGCTCAACAGAGTGCACCTGTATTGGGAATTTCTGGCATATCACCGGCCAAAGCCGATGAGTTTCAGCATGGAGCGCAAACTTTATCATGATCCCCGGTGGTATTTGCTATTAATTCTACCTCCCGTAACATGCTCAGAGAAATACAGGCTGTAAAAACATCACAGAAATCTCCAAGTGCAGGCACAAATCCTGCACAAGCACCAAAAAACCCCTAATCCATGGTGCACCCCCCCCCTTTCAATGTCAGGTAGCTGGGATTTAACCATGCTCATGTCTTGAAGGCTAAAAGGAGTGTAGGTTTGTGTTATCGCTCCATAAAGTGAGGTGGACTGAAGCAATGGCAGCTGTTGTGAGGGAATGTCCAAACAGTCATGGATGTTCCCTCACCCTCTCTGCGTATGTTGTGATGAGAAATCATGCACTGTGCCATCCCAGCTGGAATCACTACCATGAGACATTGCTGGCACTGAAATATCACAAAGGTGCCACTCTTCCTCCTCTCTGAAAGAGGCAGAAGCACATGCATCGACAACTAGAGTTGTGAGTTGCTCTAAACAGTTGGATTTTAACTCATTTAGATAAGTCTGTGCTCTAAGTCTGTCAGTCTTACCTCCTGGAAATGAGGCTGTGTGTAGAATTCCTCCCTGTACAACCACTAGGGGTGCCATGCCCTGTGTTGCACTTTGTGGCATCTGTCTAGATAAGCCACTCTTTAATATAGGCTTCCGTTTTCCACATGGAGATTGTGGGGAAAATGGCTGGGTGTGTATGAACTGCACCTTGTAATCAGAGTTAGAATGTGCAGCTGGCACTGGAACAACAGTGCCACTCGGAGAATTAACTTCAACTGGCATTTGTGACTTGCATGAACTGGCTGAAAGAGACTGAAAACACTTGAAATTACCCAAAAAGCATGTACAATCAACAAGAAAACCCTCAGCCTGTTTTAATGTTGCTTCAATTTTGTTTCTTATCAAAAAGGTACAGCTATTGACTTCCTGTCTAGCTTTCACAGCAGCAAGAGAGGCTTGCTTCAAAAAATAGTCCTATAGTATCCCCTTGTGGGGGAAGACTGTCACTATCCCTAAACATCCCTCTATTCTGCTTTAGGAACCATGCAATAAAATGTTTTTCACATTATCCTGCTCATCTTTAGGAACCGTATTCAACCATTTAAACAAAACCCTATAGAGTTCTGACCCCAAACAGTCAGGTTTACACATTTTCCACTCCTGCACAATGTTTACAGACATATTGATAATTATGCACACATGACTGGCATTTCAACTAGAATAGTCTGTGCCCAGAAATGTTGGTCTGATCATGAAAGGTGGGGGGCTGGAGGGAAAGATGGTGATTGTTGGGGGAGCAGCTGCTGGATCTGAGGTGGGGATGGCCCGTGCATAGGTGTCTCTGGAGTCAAGGTGTTGCAGGATGTAATGCAGTGCCATGTTCACTGCATCGTCCAGTGACCTGTTTGCCTGGTAGGCGAAATGCAGGGGGTCTAACAGGGGGTCTACGATGTCCTTCAAGTGGGCCAACACCAGTCTTTCAAAGGACTTCATAACTACAGATGTCAGGGCAACAGGTCTGTAGTTGTTCAGTCCACTGATGGAGGTTTTCTTGGGAACTGGAATGATGGTGGAGCGTTTGAAGCAGGAGGAGACTTCACACAGCTCCAGTGACCTGTTGAAGATAAGTGTGAAGATGGGGGCCAGCTGATCAGCGCACACTTTCAAGCAGGAGGGGGTCACACCATCTGGGACTGGTGCCTTTCAGATCCTTTGTTTTTTCCCAGAAATGTTGGTCTGGTCATGAAAGGTGGGGGGCTGGAGGGAAAGATGGTGATTGTTGGGGGAGCAGCTGCTGGATCTGAGGTGGGGAGGGTGAGGGAGGAGTATTGTTTGTCAAAACTGCAGTAGAACACATTCAGGCTGTCTGCTAGTTGATGGTCCTCCACAGCAGGGGGGGATGGTTTCCTATAGCCAGTGATTCTTTTCAGGCTCCCCCACACAGACGAGGGGTTGTTGGCTGAAACCTGAGCTTTCAGCTTTTCAGAGTAGCTCCTCTTTGCTGCTCTGATCTCCCTTGTCAGTGTGTTCCTTGCCTGGCTGTACAGAGTCCTGTCCCCACACCTATAAGCCTCCTCTTTGGCATGACGAAGCTGCTTGAGTCTTGCTGTAAACCAGGGCTTGTTGTTGTTGTTGTATGTGCAGAAGGATTTTTTGGGCAAACATATCCTCACAGAAGCTGATATATGATGTGGCAGTGTCAATGAGTTCGTCCAGGTCTGTAGCTGCAGCCTCAAATACACTCCAGTCTGTGCAGTCAAAGCAGGCCTGTAGCTCTGACAGCCTCCTCAGTCCAGCTTTTCACTGTTTTGACCACACGCTTCACAGCTTTAAGTTTCTGCCTGTAGGTTGGAATAAAATGAACCATACAGTGATCTGAGAGTCTGAGGGCTGCGCGGGGACAGAGCGTCTTTTATTGTTGTATAGCAGTGGTCCAATGTGATTTTGTCCCTGGTGGAACAGGTAACTGTTCTTTCTGTCTCTATTTGGACAGTTTGTGGGTTCTGTTTGCTGGAACCAGTTCTCGCTACCATGCTAACTCTGAGAGACGAGGCAGTCCAAGTAACTTCAAAACAGTGTCCCCTAGAACAGTGAGTGGAGAATTGGGATGTTCTAGCTTCAGGCTAGTTATCTGTTCTGCCAGGAGCTGTAGTGCGTTACCATTGGCCTGTGGTTTTATGTACACTCCCATTAGCATGAAAATGTTAAAGTCACAGGGAGAGTAAAAAGGTTTGCAATTGATAACAAGAGTCTCTAGGTCTGTGTTACATGTCCTCTAGCACTGTGACACCAACCTTCATTTCAAACGTTTGACCTTAGCAGAGCAATTTTACACTAAACCAACTCCCTAATCAAACTACACTCTAAAAACATGCTTGTAAGCAAAATTAGTACTGCTTTAACATAGTAAAACTTTCTGATCTTACTTATAACAGACTGAAAATAAAACACAATCACAAAAAAATAAGGAATAACCAGAAATAACAAGATGATCCTCCTACACATGACTACACAGTTTTAGTTATACACATCAGTACTGTAAAACAAACAGCTTCAATGCAAACACTTTCTGTCCTTTTAACCCTCCCTCTGTCCTTCCAATAGCACAAAGCGTCAGCAGAGGACAGAAGGAAAAAAAAAAGACGACACTCCCCGGCGGCGTAAGGCGATTGGTCATGATGGTCACGTGGTCCTATCGCTCCTATAGGCTCTATTTTATTATGGAGCCTCCTCCCGGTTCTTTCCAACCAGGAACTCAGAGGGACGACGCAGACCACTTAGATTTATAAAAAATAACCGTGCTGGTTTATTCAAGGATCACAGGCAAAATCACATTACGCGTACAGATCTCTCTCTCAACCCCCAGCCGCTCAGGCAGCCAGGAAGCTGAAAAAAAAAACCCCGAACCAAGAATTGCTATACAATATATTCAACCGAGTCGTCTCTCTCTCTCTCACCAGCTTTGCCGCTGGCCCTGGGGGTAGTCAAAACATGAAGCAAATCAACGTGTGAATGTCTGTTGTTTAAGTGGTGTGTAGCTAAAACATTATAACACAACAATCCACATTAAGAAAAATATTATGGTTACTTTTACCGTCATAATAGCTCTCATCCTTGACTGCAGTTTTTCTCTGCTTTAACTAACCTTGGCCTAACTGCAGTCTTGCAGGACTCATCAGAATAAACTGAGCATTTAACAGCCTGAAATATACATCCTGTCTCTCTAGACAACAAATCACTAAATCTTAAAAAATACCTAACAATGGCGTGACACAAAGAGGTCCTGCTCTACTGCCACTAAGTCCAAGAAGCTCTTTACTCTGCCTGCAGCTGCATCATTTTCAGCCTTTATATGATCCCCAATTACAATGTCACATACTGCCTTCAGCGAGTGTCCTAACTTCCTCCGACAGGCGGAGCAGACGGTGTGTGTTTTGCAGTCCTTCTTCTGGGGGCAGATCTGACACTTGCTCCTCTTGCTGGCCTGGAGCAGCGGAGACAGCAGCTGTGGCGTCGTAGGCGGCACATCGTCTCAGTCGTCACTCTCCTCCTCTTCCTCCCACTCCTCCTCCTCCTCCTTGGGAAAGGCACGCAATCCGGCGGTGGCCCTCCCCTGGGCGACTTTCCTTGCAAGCTCCGCGGCCGCCTTGGCATGCAATGGACGCGCCCTCCCGGCTATCCGCGGCGCCACCAGCTCCCCGCCCAGCCGCTCGGGGAACATGTGCCTCTTACTGCGACGGCATCCAGTCCAGCCTGAGCTCACGCCACAGCACGAAGGCATTGTAGGCAGACACGTCAAAGACATTGTGGGAGACGGCCAGCAGCCAGCGGGCGGTCATGCGTCAGCAGCTGTACGCGGCGATCACCTTGTCCAGGTTGTAGTCGAGGATGACGATGGGCTTCCTGTCGTGGTGACCCTCACAGAACTTGGGCCATGCGTGCAGCACGTTCTTGTTCCTCTTGGCAAGGTAGGACACCAGAGCGACATCGTGCCTTGAAGGCAAAAGTGAACGAGAAGACCCAGCGGCCGGCGACGTCAAGCGCCGTGGGCGGGATATTGGGCTTGTTCCTGTGCAGCGTGCCGACCAGGCAGAGGCCCCTGCGATTGGAGCTGCCGGCCGAGCTCATAGGACATGAAGAAGTTGTCGCATGTGACGGTGCGGTCCTGCAGACCCTCGGTGACGTCAAGCGTGATGTGCATCCCTTGGTTCCTCTTCGGGCGCTGGCGGTCGAGCGCCCAGTGTACACCTGCATCTTCCATGCGTAGCCGGTCTCGGCGTCGCAGGCGACCCACGGCTTGATCCCGGACTTG
>NW_018127921.1:5580190-5580505 GCF_001952655.1 Monopterus albus | reverse complement strand
AAAGAGGAAAGAAGAAAGAGCAAAGAGGCGAGAGGAAAGTGGAAAGAGAAAAACGAGAGAAAAGTGGAAAGGGAAAGAAAAAAGGATGCAAGAGAAAAGGATGAAAGAGAAAAAGACAGAATGGAAAATTGGGAAAAAACAAGTGAGAGTTAACGTAGCATTGCTACCGGCGTTTTGGGTTTTATTATTTTTTTTGTGGTTTTATTTAATCCTCTGTCCGGCTTCCCCCTCTTCCCCTGCCCGTAGCCCTGTAGACCATACGTACCTCTGAAGGGAACCAGCTGCTCGTCCACTGTCGCGTGAAGCCCCGGGTCA
>NW_018127921.1:5579867-5580129 GCF_001952655.1 Monopterus albus | reverse complement strand
CAGCAGGTGGTTGGTGGCATGCCTTCCCGCTCTCGTCTCATGGTCATCAAAGCGCAGCAGCCTCCCATAGACGTGAAAGAGCTTGAGCGGCATAGTGGCGCGGAAGATCGGCCTCCCGCTTGCGGCGTGCCACAGGCTAGCCGCGGGACTTGTACATGTCAGCCAGGATCAGCAGGCCTACGTAGGCGTGTAGGTTGGTCTCGTCCAGGCGTCGGCGTACCTGCGGCGGGCCCCGGGGGTTTTCTCCTCCCGGGCAACGCTC
>NW_018127921.1:5577802-5579734 GCF_001952655.1 Monopterus albus | reverse complement strand
CAGGGTGCAGTCGCGGCCACCCCCGCCCCCGCCGCCCTAGAGTGATCGTTGTAAGTGACGGAGGACCATGCTATCTTTCCGTCTCTGGACAAGAAAGTCTCTCTCTTCTCATCGTTGTTGACGTAGTCTTCTTCTTCTTCCTTAAGGAGAGGAAGAAGAAGAAGGAGCGTCGCGCGCCGGATCGTAATCGTCGTTGTTCTTGTCTTCTTCTTGTTCTTCTTCTTCTGACACATCCTTGTCCTTGTCGTTCGAAGCGGAGTGGTCGTAGGAAAGGACCTGATCTAGAACCTGCACAGCGGTGAGACGCGTGGCCATGGTGAAAGCGCGCAAGGGGCCAAAGATAAAATCGGCTTCAACACAAACAAAACAAAACAAACCCCCCCCCTCAAAAAACACGATCATTAGTACATACGCGCTTCTCTGCGGGGGGGGGGGGGGGCGGCTATAGGGCCCGGGAGGCGCTACAGCAGCTGCAGGTCACTTTGACCCAAGGACAGCGGGTTAACACAGGTCTTTTCATCAATAACTATATCAGGCAGACTCAGGCAAAAAAACCTCCAAATTGGCACTTTAATCTTGACGTAATCTTGGCTTCATTAAGTCATTTGTTCGACTTATTGATTGGAGGAAAATTCTTGAGCAATCCCCAGGCTTCCTTCAGGATGCTTTTTGTGGGCAATCACCACCAAGGGCCTGCATGAATCTGAGAGTAAACAGAATACAGATATCGTGATAATCACAAAACTTGAATTTAAAACATAGCCCATCTGTAACATAAACATAAGTAATGTGATTAAACTACTGTGTAAATATACTGTAACTTGTACTGTAATACGCTGTAATATAGTTCCATTACACATGAACCCACACATATTCAAAAATCATGTACTTATAAATCTGGAAGAATCAAATAAGAATAAAAATGAAAATAATCAGATGAAAATACTCTAATATAAATGATTGAATAATAAATGTGTAATAGATTATATGTACGTGATTTATATGTAATACGAGTATATGGAGATATGATGTGATGTCATCCATTGTCCTTCAGTCAGCTCACTCCCTTGCAGTTTCACTCAGTCGCCTCCTGGTAGAGCTCCTCTTCATCGTCTTGTCTGATGCCCAGCCACTCCATTTCCAGCTCTGCTGCTCTGCTGCAGTCTGATTCTGCTTCACTTCCTGCGCCATCATTACCATCTGCAGTGTTTTTTTTCTTGACTGCTCTAAGAATGAATGATCTCACTACAGGAAGGCAGCAACACAGAACGAAACTCATCATCACTACTCCAATGGAGACAATTACCACTAATCTAACCAAACCCTGTTTCCAGTCACTGGTAGTATTCACTAGCCAATTTATCCAACCCACATTAGCATCCTTACCAGCATTTCCCATTACTTCAGCCTTCAAGGCCCTAAGCTTCTTCATAGCCTCTGTGAAAGCTCCCTCCAAAGCTGTATGGCCTGGTATGTAAGTACAACAGTACTCTCCTATGAGAGCACACACACCTCCTTTTTTTTTGTTATAATCCAGTCAAGCGCTTGTCGATTCTGCCAGGCACCTAGAGCCTCATCTGTGTAGTTAATAAATCACTGTTGGTTATAGAAAATGTAATTTATCCACTCAGTGTTCTCATTAGTGGTTATCCAAGGTAAGATGGACTCCAGATGCAATCTCATGTCTGGCTTTAAATTCGTCTGGAATTCCACGTGCCTGGCCAGTTGAGTCAAGATACACTCTAGGATCTGGAAGATACGCTGTCTTACTCCTAATACTACGATTCTTAACCTGCTCTACCGAGGTAAATGTGATCAACTCGTAAGCCACCTGTACTCTAGCACAGTGGTCCCCAACCTTTTTATCACTGCGGACCGGTCAACGCTTGACAATTTTACCGCGGCCCGAGGGGGGGGGGGGGGTTTTATATA
>NW_018127921.1:5546647-5577466 GCF_001952655.1 Monopterus albus | reverse complement strand
GCAGGCTGAATATGTCGCACAAGTAAGCCAGTTTTGGCGCTCGAGTGACCGAGATGTAACCGTGAGAATGCGGTCATTTTTCAAAATAAAAGATTGTTCAGACTCAGATAATAAATAAAACGGAAATAATTAATAATTTCTTGTGCGGCCCGGTACCGGTCCGCGGCCCGGGGGTTGGGGACCACTGCTCTAGCACATCTACCTTCCCAGTTGATTGGGAGAACTAAATACAAATGTTGTCCACCACACCACCAAAAGTGATTGGCTAATGATAATAGTTTAATCAAAATAAGGACACCCTGGAACCTGCACATGCAGTGAGCTTCCTTTTAACTGGGGAGATGGGTGCAAGTTTGTCTTTGTACGATTCAGTGTGTCCAGCTTCCACATGTAGCTACACCAGTCAAGACTCACTTACACTCAAAATGTCCTACAGGTAGCAATGGAACGCAGTGTAGCATTCCCAGCATTGCACTTCTTTCCCCTATTGTCAAATCTAATTCTCTACATTGCTGGACATTAGTCTTTCCTTCTGCTCTAAGGTTAGCCACCAGTTGATATGATGGTGAGCCCAGAAAGGACAAACACTCAGCCTTACACCATGGTCATGGATTTAGGACAGTCTTTAAGACCTCATAACTACACTCTTTTTTACTCTTTCCAACTGAACACTATATTTAGCATAGGCAACCTTTCTGGCCTAGCCTTGGTACAGATGTAACAATCAACTTTCCCGTTAAGCTGTCCTGCAAATTGCAAAATTAAATAGTTTGTTCTTCAGGATCCCATTTCATTTCTCAACATCAGACTGAAGTTGGACAATACACACTGCCATAATGTTGCTTGATCCCTAGTTTCTGCAAAACACACTTCACTGTCTTGTCCACAAACTCTTTATCATTATCTGAACTGATTTTAATGGGCCAGCCAAATCTTGGTCAAACTTCAACAAACTTCTGTGCACAAAACCTTAGCCACTATCTCAACATTTTTCTGTTTAGCAGGCGTGGCCTCTGGCCATCTGCTCAACTTATCTATTACCTCAAGCATGTATTGCTTGCCCTGCACTGGTCTGACCATGTCAGCAAAGTCCATGGACAAGTGCACAAATGGGCCTTCTGGAATCGGGAGATGTCCTGCAGGGGGATCCATGCCCCATCAAATGTTGCACTTAAGACATGTCTCACAATGAGTTAAGACTCCATCCACATGCTGTTGCAGCTTTGATTTGATTTATTCTTTCAAACATGTAAAGACAGTCAATATGTCAACACACATAATTTCACACATATCCACAAATGCATCATCAATTTGCTTATACCTAGTACATGCTTGAACGGAGTAGGAAGAAGTTAGACTTATCTAGTCCTAACCCATAACATCATCTTACCATCATTGGTTTGCAAGCAGTATTTCTACATAGATAATTTTGTTCTACACCACGCTAGTGATATACTAAAAAATTATTACAGATTGTTACCATTCTTACATAATTACATACTTTGATAATTATCTTCTACATCACACAAGTAAAATTATTACATAGTGTTAACATTCTTACACCACACCACAATGTGACACCTGATTAATCATTAAACCTTTTCTTGCATATATCTTGATTGACACATACCTTTATATTTATGTTTAAACTCATCAATTTCCTCCTGTTTTTTATGTCCACACAAATTATTCCATAGTTTTATCCCACTTATGGAAATACAGAATATTTTTTTGGTTGTATGTATAGCATGAATTTTTAAATTTCACTGACCCCTTAAATTGTTTCCCCCTTCCCTTTCATTAAATAGTTTTTGAATTCCACCAGGTAATAAATTGTTCCTGGCTTTATACATAAACACTGCAGTCTTATATCCCACTAAATCAAAAAAGTCCACTCTACTGGACTCAACTGTTCTACTCTGTCTACTCCACTTCAGTCTACCAGTTCACTTGACTGTGCTTCAGACCACTTCAAGGATAAGCTCACTTTATTTTAATCTGCATTTCCCGTATCACCTTCTCTGTGGTACACATTCAGGGAACAAGAAGTTGTTACCGGGGCAAGGGTTTAGCCTCTGAAAGAGTTCAGAATAAATGTAATGTCAGTCAAATGGTTTGTCGTGCTTCTCTGAGTCAAAGATTAGGCTTGGGCTGCAGGCTGAGGCTACCTACCCAGGCCTAATCTTTGCTTTCCTTCTGACTCAGAGAAGCATGACATTACATTTATTCTGAACTCTCTCAGAAGCTAACCTTTTGTTTTCCTGAATCTCTACAATTAAGTAATGGCCAAAGATGTCGACCGGTTCGACCTAAAACCATACTGACAATCAGAGAGGATTTTATGTTTATCAATAAATGTATCTAATCTGTTATTAAAGAGTTTTTCCAGGATTTTTGAAAATTGTGACAACAGAGAAACCGGTCTATAATTTGTGAAGTTGTGCTTATCACCAGATTTATACAGTGGAATAACCTTTGCTATTTTCATATTATTAGGGAACTGCCCAAGTCGAAATGACATGTTAAAAATATGGGCTAATCCTGACCGGGCTGCCCGGTCGGGATGGGGTCCAGGAGACATGTTGATTTAGATGAAGCAATTGTTAAGGTCAACACAGAGAGATCTAGGAGAGAAGTAGTCCAAGTATAAATGAGGTCTCACAGATGTTTCTAAGGCCATGGTAGTAGATGGCACATCCGTGGTGGGAATGGTCTGACAAATTTTTTCTCTAATAGTTGTGATTTTATTTGTAAAGAAGCTCATGAAGTCATTGCTGCTGCGATCTAAGGGAATATTAAGTTCAACAGCACTGTGGCTCTTTGTCATCCTGGCTACAGTGCTGAAAAGAAACCTGGGTTTATTATTTTCCTCAATCAGTGATGAATAAAATGCGGTTTTGAAGGGCTTTTTTATATGTTATTAAGCTATCCTTCCAGGCTATTAAAAACTCTTCTGACTTAGTGGAGTGCCACCTCCTTTCCAGTTTTCATGATGCCGACTTTAGGGAGCAGAGCTGCAAGCTGTACCATGGGGCCTCCTCTGTTTCACTGCCTTCCTTTTCAGAGGGGCAACGGTATCAAGTGTATTACGCAGGGAGGCTGCAGTACTATCAACAAGATTATCGACTTATCGTGGGAGTAAAGTTAAGGTGGTCGCCCTCCATTGTGTTGGCAAATGGCACTGAAGTAAATAATGACAGAATTATTTCCTTCAACTTGGTAACAACATTACCAACTTAATTTACCAGAATGAAGATTATTGGGGCTGAGAGTTGGGTGTCTTGAGCTCCCGAAGCCTGTTGTTTCTGTCTTGAATTTGTGGGACGTTTTGTAGCTACAATAACTAACCTTGAACCAAATTATTTTTTCCCAGATCAAGCTGGAACATGTTAGACTAAGATATCAGAGCATGGGAGACCCGCGAGAAGGAAGGTGCACGTACTCAAAATTGATCAGGCCGTTTGGAGCCCTGGTTCTGCGTTAGCCTTGGGAGCTGTTTACTTGCTCTAATTTGACTCAGCCAGACATGGTCTGTGTCTAATGAGGAGAGGTCTGGCACAGTGGGACCTCACCAAGTTAATTTACCAGAATGAAGATTATTGGGGCTGAGAGCTGGGTGTCTTGAGCTCCCGAAGCCCGTCGTCTCTGTCTGGGGACATCTGTCTCTCCTCTTTTTCTTACTGTTTGGACCTTTTACCTCTGTGTCTCCTTCCATATTTCTTGTTCCAGATTTATTCCCATTTTGCTGCTTTTCTGCATGGCATGGTTTTCTTACCAGCTTCCCAGTATCACACTGTACTGATCAGCATCTTGCATTTAGTGCAGAAAGGCACAAAGCCAAAGAGATATTACAGTGCAGAGAAACAAAGAAAACCTATTACCTCACTGGGTCTTAGATCGCCAGCACTCTGGAGCAGCAATACTACATTAATTGCGGTTACACAATGGTGCATTTCTCTTTACTGTCTTGATTCTACCTTGTGCATGCTCCCCACATCACAGGGAATTCAAGATAGAATAGATGTCCGAAAATTGTTTGACTAACAAACAAAACAGGGTAGATATGATGAAAGAAAAATGATGGAAATTAGGTAAAAGGAAGCTACTGCATTGGAGTCCACATAAACAAGAGAAACAGAAAAGACAGTATAATGAGGGGCAAGAGGCAGGGTGGTAGAAAAGATGACAAACATTTGATGGGAGCAAAGACAAAGAGGAAGAGAAGTGAGAAACTTCATAAGAGGGGAAGATGAGAGAGAAATGAATGTTTAGCAGAAGCATAAGAGGCTGAATGAGACAGAAGGGAAGGGGAAAATAAACGAGCACAGATGAGAGGATACATGCAGAGAAAAGAAAGACAGAAAGAAGTTAAATGAAGGGAAATTAGATAACTGATGGAAAACATTAAATGACAGCAAAAAGGCAATGTAGATTCCTAGAAAAAGGCACACCAAGAAAGATCTGACTAGAGCAAAAAGCAAGAGAGAAGTGAAATCTGAAGTTTCAATCAATAATCAATCAGTCAATCACCTTTATTTGGCCAAGTATGTTACACACAAGGAATTTGTTTCCGGTACAGAACCAAGGCAGCCATCTGCGGTGCCAACTCAACCGATGGCTCTAACCATTGGGGCAACTTGGGAGTTCAGCGTCTTGCCCAAGTACACTTTGACATGTGGATTGACGGCACTGAGATTCGAGCCTTGTGGTTGGGAGACGACTGCTCTACCCACTGATCCACTGTCGCCTCCCCCAGGAGGGGAACAGGGGGAAGCCATTCCTCAATTAAGCTACAAGCTTAACTGGCTTCTAAGTTAGCCGACCAAAAGTAGCAAATTAAATCTGGTAATTAGCAAGAACTTCTGCAACACAAGTGCTTAAGTGGTGCAAGCGTATGTTGTTACTGTTTCTAGGTTCATCTGAATTTTTGAGTAAGTTTAATTCCTAAACAATCTGGGAGCAAGCACAAACGTGGTGCATGCATAGAAAACAGGGAATGAGTATGGTTACCGCAGAAGCAGGAAACAGCAGTCCATCAAAGGTTCCCAGTGGTGCACTTGTGGGGACTTGTATTTAATTATTTTACAAAGCGCTTTTAAGTGTGATTTTTGTGTGTTGGCCAACCAAAACCGTATGAACCGTCTCCTGAGGAGAGACCAGGATCATCCAAACTGATCAAATCTGGACAAAAACCCAGTTTCATACACACAACCTCGCAGTCAAATTCACATTTATTTGTCCCTAATTAGTGGAGTAACTTAATCACTTTGTGGCCAAATCCTAACATGCAGGGGCACAGAAGTCTGCCTACTCTACAGAAACACCTACTCCCAATTTCATCAACCTCCTACAAAATTAACAAATATTCAATCCTACATTAACAGCTTTTTAATTTTTAATCCTACTTGAGTTATATAAACCAAATCCTAAAATATAGAACCCACGTATAAGACAGACCTCTGCTACACAGCCTCACCATTAAATTTAATCAAATGCAGACACCTTTATAACTCATAATTTCATGCTGTTCAATCCGTTGTCTGACAACTAATACTTTTAAGAACCCAATATGCTATATTTCTTTTTTTTTGTTTCTTAAAGCAGCAACCATAAACAACACAATCACACACAGTTAATTATTTACAGTGTCAGTAAGTCATATATGTCAACATCAGTTATGGAAATCCTATGTCTTGCCCCCACTCCCGCCACACAGAAAATTTGAGCAGAGCCAATCAGAGATTATTTTCAACAAAAATTTGTCACAGTCTTACCAGCAACCCCCCACCACAGAGAGAGCAATCCATCAATTATATGAATACAGGCAACTCACCTTTTTTCAGTGGCCACTTGTCAAAAGCCAGCTCTGCGGCAAGGTAGCCGCTGCCAGGTGTCAGGTTTCTCTGGTCGCCTCCTGCTTGCAATGTGATGCCACTGATTTTTGTCGTGGGTAAAATCAGTGCACAGAAATAAAAATTACTGCATTGCCAAGAATTATTTATTGAACAATATTATTGAAATATGAATAAGAGGGCAGGATACAGGATCACCTTGTTAGTTTTTAGTCAGTCTCTGCAGAGGAAGTCAGGTCATCTGGAGTACGTCTTCTCTTCTCCTCGGGTCTTCATGCACATGCACCTCACCAACTCTGTTGCTAACTTTATTTCCATCTCTCGCTTCCTGTCATTGTTCCCCCAATTGCATTAACTCACTTCTTTTTTTGGGGAACACCCTGCAATATGTTTTGAACAACAAGAAGAATGTCCCAACTTCCCCTCAGAGTGCATTTCTAAAAAATCACAGGTCAATGCCTTTGCTGCTGTTACATAAGTACAACCCATTGTTCTCTCCCACATTACATGTTGTACATTAACTGATTCTATATTCTATTTGCTTGTTTTATCTACTACAAGATCTGTATGGTCCACGGTGAGAAAGGCTGCTGTGAGATCTAGAAGCACTAGAACAACGGGATTCTTCGTGTCAAAGGCTGTAAGAATATCATTGTGCACCTTCAATAGATGACAAACAATTTTATTACATATTTTTTTCCCTTACTGTACCAAAAATGAACAGAACTTTGACTTCAGAACTGGGGTATCAGCTAGGAGGATTTATCAGCTGTAGTTAGGTAGTGTAAGCTAATGCTCAAAGAATTAGGCTAAATTTCAAGTTCTGGCCACAGCCTCACCATCCATCCATCCATCCATCCATTCTCTTCCGCTTATCTGGAACCGGGTCGCGTGGGCAGCAGTCTAAGCAGAGATGTCCAAGCTTCCCTCTCTCCAGACACTTCCTCCAACTCCTCTGGGGGAATGCCAAGGCGTTCCCGGGCCAGCCGAGAGACATAGTCTCTCCAGCATGTCCTAGGTCTTCCCCGGGGCCTCCTCCCGGTGGGACATGCCCGGAACACCTCCCTAGGAAGGCGCCCAGGAGGCATCCGAAACAGATGCCACCTCAGCTGGCTCCTCTCAATGTGGAGGAGCAGCGGTTCTACTCTGAGCTCCTCCCGAGTGACCAAGCTCCTCAACCTATCTCTAAGGGTGCGCCCGGCCACCCTGCGAAGAAAGCTCATTTCAGCTGCCTGTATCCGGGATCTTACCCTTTCGGTATTGACCCAAAGCTCATGACCATAGGTGAGAGCAGGAACATAGATCAACCAGTAAATCGAGAGCTTTGCCTTACAGCTCAGCTCCTTATTCACCACGATGGACCGGTACATCGATCGCATTACTGCAGAAGCTGCACCGATCCGCTTGTTAATCTCTCATTCTATCCTTCCCTCACTCGTGAACAAGACTCCAAGATACTTGAACTCCTCCACTTGAGGCAAGAGCTCTCCACCAACCTGAAGGGAACAGGCCACCCTTTTCTGACTGAGAACCATGGCCTTGGACTTGGAGGTGCTGATTCTCATTCCAGTTGCTTCACACTCGGCTGCAAACCATCCCAGTGCACGCTAGAGGTCCTGGTTTGATGGAGCCAACAAATTCTGCCCACAGTGTCCAGAGACTTAAGGTACCCCGGGGCGGATTTCATCCACCCCTGGTGCCTTGCCACCGAGATGCTTCTCAACTGACTCGGTGACTTCAGCTTGGGTAATGGACGAGTCCACCTCTGAGCCCTCAGCCTCTGCCTCCTCACCAGAAGATGTGATGCTGGGGTTGAGGAGATCCTTGATGTATTCTTTCCACTGTCCGACGATGGACCCATCAACAAGTGCCCACCTTCACTGTAAACAGTTTTGGCAGGGCACTGCTTCCCCCTCCTGAGGCGGCGAATGGTTTGCCAGAATTTCTTCGAGGCCAACCGATAGTCCCTCTCCATGGCCTCATCGAACACCTCCCAGATCTGGGTTTTTGCCTCTACAACCACCCGGGCTGTAGTCCGCTTGGCCTGCCGGTACCCGTCAGCTGCCTCAGGAGCTACATTCTCACATCATTCTTATTTTTTGGCTAACTCATATCCTTCACTGAGTCCTTGAATTTTTGTTACTCATTAGTAATATTGTATATTAAACTTCAGTTCAATGCAACAGTGTACATACTGTAATTACTTGGTTTTTAATTTTATTTATTTGCACATTAAACATGTTAAATAGGAACCATGTTTGACCGGGCCAATATACAGACCTGGGTAACCCAGACACAAATTAATACGTTTTAGTACATCCCAATCCCAAAGAATATTGTCCCTCCTCAATGAACAGGTCAGTTTCATACAAGCTCTACAAGAACTAGTTTCCCACACCCTCAGATAAGTTTGCAACAACACAGAGACACTGGCTTTATCCATAAGAATTAGGATTTATTTGAGCCCATGTATAATTTAGTGACAGTGAATCAATGTTTAAGAAAAAGGCCTAACACCAAAAGTTAAAATACTACCCTTCAAGACAACATACCCACTCACCTTTCAAATAAATATTGTACAATTCTCTCCCACTGGCTTAAAACAGGAATAAAATGGTCAAGGTCAACAGACTGGGACATACCCGTTCAATAAAAACCACAAAAATCAATTAGTCAGAAACAAATGGGGGAAAAACACACACACAATACAATAACCAAACTTAAGAGGCTCCTTCTTCCCTGTACACTAAACCATTCACCTACTGCTCATACCATAAAATTCACCCAACCCTAACTACATGAGCAATACAATAAAAATGAGAGATAAATTGAAGTAGGCTTCTTGACATTAAAAAACACGCTAGGCAAAGCAGCAGTGGCTATTATTCCTACAAAGAGTAAAAACATATTCAATAAAAACATAAAAAAGATTCAAAACAATTACAACAAAAGCTGCTGAAAATTACCTTGGCTGCGTCTCGGCACAATATGTGCGACAGACAACAACTCCTGCAGGATCGCGCTTGAATCAGTTGTCACCCATGGAGAAGCATGCAGTAATCCCCTGAACAACAAAACTAAATAAACATTTTGCTCCGCAACAAATCTAACATGCAATCAATTTGCAACACATACCTCAGAGGAAAGTTGGACACAGGTCAACAACAAACAGAGGTAGATCAGACTTCACTCTGGAATATTCACTACAGTGACCAGCACGGCAATTGCTCATCGCAGCAGCTTCCCCAGGAGTGGTATTTATGTCCGTGATTAACAGACAAATTGCTCACATGGTGATATAGGCGTGGCCAACCCACTGGTTACACATGCAATATAGGGAACTTAAACATCATAAATCTGATGTCATTTTCATGCATGCAATATAAATAACTTACCTCCATTCACCCAAAAGACAGAACTGGGGGGACCTTAATCAGCAAAAAAAGGGGGGGGAAACAATTTTGAACATTGTCCCCATTCATGCTCAAGCACCATGCTGTTACCACAGATGGTAACTTCATTTAGTTTTTGTCAGAGTTGTGATATATCTGTTGATAGTACATAACAATTTGTGTGTGTGTGCATTGTATCAGCTCTCCTGTTGACCCCATAGTGCAGTTATGATTGCAGCACAGGTGACGAATGATTTCACTGATGTACACACACACACACACACACACCCCTATTCATACACGCCCCCTGATGCTGATACATATTGTAATGTAATATGCAAAACTTGACCAATTCAAAGTGGTCGCCCGCTGTGCTGATAATGGGCCTCTTGTGAGGGGTTACAAGCTCATACGGAAAAAATAAATCAAAGCACACACATGCACACCATGGCAACTGAGGAACTGTACCGGCTCCCACACAGTCTGAGGAGATGCATGTGCGCGTGCAAACACACACATGCAGACATTTAAGTCATAACAATAGCTGAGTGAACTTGAGCCATGTGAGGGCACGCATTGATTCTGTCTGCCCCCAGGGAAATTTGTCATTCTTGTATCAAAAAAGTGTCCTTGTACCAAACGTTAAATCAACATTTATTTCATAATCAGAACATACACGCTTGAATATTTCTTAAACACTTTCTAGCCTCTAATTTGCTGCTAATTTATTCTTCATTAAACGGATTTAAAATGCTTTCCATGCATGATGTATGAGGCTCATTTACGAGTGTTACAATGGAAATATATGTCTGGTGGATATGAGGCTGGGGAATACCTGACTCAGTTCTTCAACAGTGGAAGGCACTGTGTTTTTCTAAACATGTGTCTGTCCTTAGGCTTAATGTGTGAATTTAAAAAGACTGAAATGTTTGTAAGTTTGACATTCTATGTATGTATTTTGAGGAATTTGTGACATTAGTGGCTACAGTTGTGCAGTGTGATGCAGGAATGAATGCACATAGTAACAGTGAGGATGAATGCTGGCAGTTGTCAGTTGCTTATGTTGACACTCACGCCTGCCTACACACACGCCATCACGTGCAAACTGACAGTGAAGCACTCTTGGATAGCACTTTTGTGTAGAGAGAGGTAGTATAGAGAGGAGAAGCTGCAGGTCACTGGTTTGGATCAAGTAGTCTCATATCTTCCTCCTGTGTGTGATTGTGTGAATGTATCATTGCACATGAGATGTTCTGTAGGTTGCTGAAGTGATGTAGCTATCAGAGCAATATATCATTCAAATCACATAAACAGGAAAATCTGAGAGAGAGTGTACTTTGGCATTTTGAGGCAAAAAAGGTGAAATAAGCTGTGAGCATAGTCAGAGAGACCTTACAAGTTTTAGGACCTGATATGTTTATTAGGAGAGAAAAGTGAAAGTTGAAGAGATAAGAATGGAGGGTGAGATGCTAAAGAAGTGAGAGATAGCATCAGGAGTGACTCTAAGGCTATAAAAGTAATGGTTATTTATTTTCAGTCAAGCTCTGTGGAAAACCAACTGCCTAGTAGATTTGTTTGGGTGCATGACAAGCTGTGAGTTATCAAACCAGTCTTAAATCACAACAGCTATGACCATTGATTACATTGCAGATGTTATTTAAAAATATAATTTCATTTGATTATAAAAAGACATCAACTTAAAGCAGTACCTAACCCACACTGATTTCATTGCCCCGCTATTAGAAAACAAGTAAAATAAGGATGATTTCTTCTTAACTGTCATAAATAATGAGTATTAATCCATCAGTTTGTCAGTTTGCTGGACAAACCTACTACATGTCACAAGGCTTTATAGAAAGATAGGCAATTAACTTTTAAATTAAATTAAAATTAAATTTTATTTTGAAAATATTTCTTCCTGCAATTGTCAGTTTTATGTTATTAAAAATTGTTTCAGCTTCAGTTTGTCATGACTTTATTGTGTCAAAATGTCCAAAATAAAAATGGGACACTCAGAATGGCTTTACTTGTCAAAATGACCACACAGAATAGTGTTCACTATTAAAGATAAGAGGAAAAACAAGTTGTTTCTCTAGACTGCTGGTTGTGTTTGGATGTGTCCAAGTACAAGTAGGTGTATTTGTTGTGTATAATTTGCATTCAGGATATTCAAAGGCAGGTGAGGACAGATGGCCATTTGTTCTGTGTGGGACAAAGTTTGTGCTGGTTCCAAAATGTGTGATACAGGGCAATAAAAGTTTGTCTTTGTGAGAGAGAGAGAAAGAGAAAGGAGAAAATGATAAGGTATTGACATTAAAGGCTGTAGCCTCAGGTTCCTGGCCTCCAGCCCTCTGGCCATCCGCACCTCTCTGATATTGGCAGTGGTTGTGTGTATACAGACACAGATGTTACCCCAGTGAAACTTGCATTGTGTGTCCGCTCATTAGCTCATCAATATTGCACGAGTGTGTGTGTATGTAAACATAATGGTACAGGCACCAGCACCTCCACACCTCCAGCACCTGGCATAGCTTATTCTCCAGCCAGCCCTCTGACCTTCACACTGCAGCAGGCACAGATTTATCTTTAGAACTGTAAATCTTTTTACTCCTAGCTGTAGCTTTTAATAAGATTCCTTTTGAAATTTAAATTGGCTGAGATGGTGCGTTGGTATCACAACTCTTGCCTGTCGACCAGAACTTTCTGTGTCATCATTGCTCATTCAGTATCACCCTGAGCATGTAATGGGCTGCCTGGAGGGGTATGAAGGGTTCACTTTAGAATCCATCCTGTGTTTTCCAGGTTCACGTTCACACTTGGTAACACTGAATAGTACGTCTGACTCAGTAATGGAAGTATGTGTTATATGGGCATCAAAAAACTGAACTAACTCGATGTCATCGAGTGCTGGCTATTAATCAAAGCTCAGTTATTCAGTATGTTTTCACTGTAATGCTAATTCTTTATGTAAAACAGTCACCAGAACTAGAAGTGTTTGTTGACGGCAATCTAAAGCGGTTTTCACACATGAACACAATGAGGTCCAGACTTTGTCGAGATTTGCCATTTCACACATGCAGCACACCTGCTCCCTTTGAATAATCCAGACTATATGTGGCTATTTTCTTACATGGGCTCTCTCCGGCCCACTTGGACATTAAATGGACTTTGTACTATGGAGCTGGCAGTGAAATGACTCAGACATTTGCATTCTCACATAAACCTCCTCTGGGTAATGTCTAGATCATTTCAGTGCATGTCTGAAAAGGGCTTAAGTTCAGCAAGTCAGAAGGGTTAAACAATCCTGAAGTAGATCTATAATCTGTCAATTCCATCTGGCTATTGAAGGTATTGACACAGCTGCTAACATGGCTGTAGACTCTTAGTCTTGTATTGAACCCACCTTCTTCTTCAGAACATGTAAAAAAATCATAACTGCCTCATATGTGAAAATGTGACTGAGATAAGGCACATAGCAGTCAAGCTAGCAGTAATATTAACAGTGCTGCTAAATACTATTTAGTGATATTAAATACTATGTCATGCATGTTCAGCTGCCAGGGTAGCTTTCTGAAACTAAGTTGGCAGGAGTGAGGTGGCCTTGCTGTGATTTCCATGGTGAAGGTGTTAAATAGTGTCCCAGGATGCATTTTAAAACAGACCCTGTATCTGCTTGTCTTGTTCAGTGATTTTATCTTTGTAATTCTTTTCCCTCCTCCTTTTGCTGTTGCCTGTACATATCAATTTCATCTTTGTCGTGTCTGTTCATTTGCATTTAGCATTTTGTCTTCCATATGTCATTCCTTTCTTTTCTTAACGTCTTGGCTTTGGGGGCGACTGTGGATCAGTGGGTAGAGCAGTCGTGTCCCAAATGGAGGGTTGGAGGCTCGAATCTCGGTGCCGTCAGTCTGCATGTTGATGTGTACTTGGGCAAGACACTGAACCCTCAAGTTGCCCCTGATGGTTAGAGCCATCGGTTGAGTTGGCACCGCAGATGGCTGCCTTGGTTCTGTACCGGAAACAAATTCCTGGTGTGTAACATACTTGGCCAAATAAAGGTGATTGATTGATTGATTATTGTTCTGAAATAATTACAAAATATTTGGAGTTATGAGGGGTGAAAAGCTAATCTATAGTTTGCTTGTCAGTGGTTTGATAGCATTCTTAATTCTGCCCTTGAGTGTCATTAATTGGATTGTAACCTGATGTCCTTACATAGATGTAGCCAGTATGGAAGTTACATTACATCCCTACACCACACTCCACCACTGGCAGTTCTCTGGCCTGTCTTATAATAGGTTACCCCTGGATAGGCTGTGGCTGCTTCCAATGGTTACTTCAGAGCCTGTGCCACTCACCAAACTAAGAGGCAGGATCACTACCTAGCAGCATGAGATGAAACAACACTTGGACAAGAGGCAGTGGGTCTGACCACCACATCACACAGTACTGGACTGGTTCCAGGTCCATGGCCCTCACCAAGATCACATACTGCCCCCTGTCTGGTCTGCACCCATGCAAGTACTCAGGAGACTGGAGCTGGCTAGTATCGCTGCTCCAGAGTGCTGCCGATCTAAGACCGAGTGAGGTAATAGGTTTTCTTTGTTTCTCTGCACTGTAATATCTCTTTGGCTTTGTGCCTTTCTGCACTAAATGCAAGATGCTGATCAGTACAGTGTGATACTGGGAAGCTGGTAAGAAAACCATGCCATGCAGAAAAGCAGCAAAATGGGAATAAATCTGGAACAAGAAATATGGAAGGAGACACAGAGGTAAAAGGTCCAAACAGTAAGAAAAAGAGGAGAGACAGATGTCCCCAGACAGAGACGACGGGCTTCGGGAGCTCAAGACACCCAGCTCTCAGCCCCAATAATCTTCATTCTGGTAAATTAACTTGGTGAGGTCCCACTGTGCCAGACCTCTCCTCATTAGACACAGACCATGTCTGGCTGAGTCAAATTAGAGCAAGTAAACAGCTCCCAAGGCTAACGCAGAACCAGGGCTCCAAACGGCCTGATCAATTTTGAGTACGTGCACCTTCCTTCTCGCGGGTCTCCCATGCTCTGATATCTTAGTCTAACATGTTCCAGCTTGATCTGGGAAAAAATAATTTGGTTCAAGGTTAGTTATTGTAGCTACAAAACGTCCCACAAATTCAACTATTTTACAGATTTACTCTACACAAGTTTAACTATAAATAGGCGGACTAATAAAACAGTCCAAACTAAGAAGTACATAATAGTTTTCGATCTTATACAACATGTGTATGTTTGTGTGCATCAAAACATTTAATTAATCACCATCATCGACCCTGACTAGCTACTGCACACCTTACTCACAATTACTGTTACTGTGTGAGTGTGCACAAATTCTACAGCATTTGAAATCCTCTCTGACACTGTTTTGTGTGTGAATGTCTGCGTGTGTAACATGGTGTGTAGTGCAGTGGGGTTAATTAGCTTCGGACCACTGCTATCTATCAACCTAATGCTCAGACTCTGGCCCTGACAGCTCCATTACTGGCAGACACACGCACGCACACACACACACACCCACACACATAAGGCATGCACTCATGTTGATCATACACATGTACTCTATTATATATCACATACATATCTTTGTTTTCACACAACCATAAGTTGTTATTAATGCAAAGTCAGTCTCTTAGTTAAGGTGTACTGTATATTAGCTTGATGTTTGTCAAGCTAAGGGCCAATTTATGTCATATACTGTAGGCAGGTATCCATACAAGAAGACAGCCTCAGGATACCTTTTTTTAAGGCTCGCTGATTATTTTATGACAAATGCACTTTATAAATTACCAGAGTTCAAGGTAACAACTTAAAATTCCTTAATATAACCAGCCATCAGTCCAAAACCCAACGATATTTGTACTGCTATCATATCTGACAATGAACAGCATGAAATTCTCACATTAAAGAAGTTTAAACCAGAGAATGTTTGGCAGTTTTTTTTTCCGCTAAAACGGTTCATTTTATAATCTGAATAATTACAGATAGACTAATCCACAGGTTGCCTGTCATTGTAGCTTTAATCTTTTTAAGAGAATTTTTAGCCTGGAATTCTTTACTGTGCCTCAGATATTTATGACTTAGACTTTAAAGGTAAGATTTCAAAAAGTCACTGTTTATAGGTTCATAGGTTCCATTAACTTGAAAGAAGATCACATGTTGCTGATGACATTACTCACCATGGAGCAGTACAGTCTAGCAACATTTTGTTTGATATTGCATCCCTCCTTTAACAGTAGCTCCTCTTGAGAATGAGTACAGTGCTGAGAAGTGAATTTCCTTAATTTTGGTCCCCAGCTGCAATGTCACACAAACAAAGCCACTGGCCTGGATCATTATGTCTGTTAAGGCCCAAATCCAGCTGTTAGTTATCTGTTCAGTTTGCCCAGAGGAGTTCAGCATGATCTATAGCAAGGGATGAAACAGTTCCCCACTATCACCAAAGTCATTAGATGCGCTAACCTTACTGTCTCTCTGCTAGTTTGGGCCTTGGATGGTTTCACTCCCTTAAGAATACTCTCCTCAGTATAACCTGAGTGATTCCCAAAGTACTGTGCAAAAGTCTTAGGCCACCATTAAACTTGTTGTTTTAGCAATGTTATGCTGACTATATATTTTTATTTCTCACTCTTTGTCAGAATACAACTAGAAAATATTCATATTAAAAACAAAATAATGTCAGGAAAAAAAAATCTGCAAAAAACTTGATACTCCAGATGTGGTTTTCAAGAATCTGTAGAGGTCAAGGACAAAAATAGGAATAGAAAAACCAAGAAACTGTCAAAATCAGATGAGAAATTTCTCAGTTTCTTCTTTGAGAGACCAGAGGAAATCCAGCAAGGACCTGGCTCAGCATCTGGCAGCTTGGCAGTTGGTCCTTCCACAGTCTGAAGAAGCTTGATCAGGAATGGCCTTTGTAGAAGGACAGAGCTGAGAAACCACTTCTTCACAAGGGGGGCACGGAGAAAAGGCTGATGTGCAAAAACTTGTATAGATTAGAGTGAAGATCAGTGTGAAAAGGTTTTATCATCAACAGTATGTGATAAGAAAAATTGGAGACAGGTGGAAGAATGAGTATAGCGGCCTTCAGTGAAACATGGTGGAGGGTGTGTCATGGTTCTAAGACTGTCTCCAAAAGAATTCAAGCTGTGTTAAGTGCAAAGAGAGGTCACACTAAATACTGACTTTGGACTGCCATTTTGTCCTGAAACTTGTGAGTTTATTAATATTGTGTACATATTTCATGTATTTTCTGGTTTTAACTTAAAGAGAAGTAAATATAAATTATAATTGCAGCCTTGCTAAAACAGAAAAATTAATGGTGGCTTAAGACTTTTTGCACAACACCGTATGTCTCATAGAAATGAGACATCATCAGCCTACTGGTGTGCATTGATTGTTGTTATGGAGGGTAAACATTAGTTTGAGCTCTTTCAATAGTGTTTGCTTGGAGGGGAATACAGTTCAATTAAGAACCATTCTCTTCTTCTTTTAGGAGAAGTCTGTTCTCTGTTTTTATTGTGATCAATTCTCTGTTTAAACAAAATAACCAGGATTTAATATCTGCGCAATTGGCCCAAATTGTGATTCAGCAGCAGCCACACAACATGAAGTAGATTAGTGTTTGCTCTAGAGGAGAGTTTAGACTTCTAATGAAGTTTAGTGGAACACTGCAGAGACTAACAGCTTGTTCAGAGGCCTTCTGACTCTGCTAAGAATAGGAATTCCACGAGGGTGAAAACTGCAGTGCCTTAAGCCTTTAACTTTTGGTACTTTGGAGATCCTTGTGAATAAAGCATCAAAAATTCAGCATGTCTTGCCTAGTGAAAGAGGCTGAAATGCTTTGCTGTGTGTATTTCAAAACTCCATGCATAGATTAGTTTGTTTGAAAGCCAAAAATAGTACACTAAGCCACTGATAAGTATATCTGACGACAAGAAAGTGTTTCTAGAGCTAATTGAAACTCCACATTCAACAACACACACACTTTTTTTAAATCACAAACCTTAATATTTCTCTGCTCCTTTTGTCTGACAAACACACATTCATTAGAGCAAATAGAATTAGGGGAATTCAGAGGCATAATCTTTTTTCCCCACTGATGTGGGGGTACCAAGCCCTTAATTTCCCACCTCTAACTATGACTCCAGCTCCACTTGCGATAAAGAAGGTTCGAGTCACTAGAAACTCACGGCACAAGAATGATTTACAGCACTCACATGTCACAGGCCATTAGATGTGCTCGGTCTAAGTAGGTTTCAGTGCTTATACAAGTGTGTCTGGGGGATCTGTGGGTGTGTTACTCTGTAGAAATATTTTATTTTAGAAAGCTCAGGTGTGGTTAAGGGAGACAGTACTGGGTCTGTGCTTACTACAGACAATTTTGGATGTAAGTGAATTTGTACACTGCCTCTCTCTCTCTCTCTCTCCCTTACTCTTTTCATTTCTCACTGCTGTTTGTCTTTTTACTCAGTAGTGACTTGTAAAATATGACAATAGGATGAGTATGTGGTGTAAGTGTGTGTTTGTGTCTCCGTATGTCTGTTTCCCATCTGAAGGAGGGAATAAACTATCAAAGCAGCAGGTTTGCTCAGGTCACAGGGTTACTTTCCCATTACTGTTGTAAACAGATACCTCATAGTCCTGCTACCATCATGCATTTATTTCTCTTTGAAATGTATATTCGCTTATTTAAATGCACAGACAGTAACATGACAAGTGAGACAGTGGAGTCACACACAGCCATACTAAAAATGCAAATAGTAGACCACACATGCACACAAGTTGTTATACCAATTGTTTTCCTCAGCTGGCAGAGCTTAGATTTTTCTCTTTCTTTTTATATTCTTTATCTCTATCCTCGATGAATTATACATCCACATCCCAAAGTTGGAGTTTCTAGTTGTATTCTTCTGGCAGAGGAGGCCAGTCACAGTATTCAAGTGTGCCAAATATGAACTCTCATGAGGTTCACTGAGCAAAATACAACAGAAAAGCAAAAGAACAAAATTGCGTTGTTCCAATATTTGATATTCTTCTGCCAAGAAACACTGATGCTGTCCACTTAGTGGTGCGCAATGATTGCTTTTTTTTAGAAGAAAAACTTATCAGTCGTTTGCTTTTCTAATACTCTTTCTGTGACAAAGTGAATGAATACTGCTCCAATTTAAGAATTAATTTTGACATTGCTGTGGCCCAACAAAGTCTAATATGTTTTTTTTAGTAAACAAGCCCCGCCCCTGACACAAGACACCCAAGTGTGGAAAGTCAGGACATCACTTGGTGCTTCAGCACCACTGAAGATGATCAGTTTACCCAATTCTGCAAAGCTCAGGAAAAATCCTCCACCTTTTAAAATGGCAAAGGCAATTGTAGATACAGGGTGACAGGACTTCAGATGACACTCAAAGGAAGTAAAGACAGTGAGAAGGGTACTTCAGAAATATTCCAGTTAAACACACATAGACATGCACCTCAAACACACATACACACTGTTTTTAATTTCTTCATACAGTGCTGTGCTCAGCAATTGTGTAGAAGAAACAGACAGCTGACATGCCTCATCTTTTGTTTTAGATTGGCAGTTAAGTTTAACTTCCAAAGAATACCAATAAGATGTCAGTACAGTAAAAGGTCCTCCCTGGCTCTGCCCCTCTGTGAAGAGAAATCGATCTGCCTGTCGTGCTACTTATGTGTGTATGCTTCTATGTGTCTCCTGTCACTCTGTCAACCTGTTTGTCTGTCTGCCAATCTGGTTGCTGCTGTCTCTTTTGTGTCTTGTCTTCATCAAATCTTCTTTTCTCTCCCCTTATTTTGTCAGCTCTGACATCAATGTTGAAAAGATGACCACTTTTTGCCACCACCAGTTGACTTTTTTGTAGATCCCTATGTCATTCCTCATTCAATTTTCAACTTATTTACTACTTTTGCTTCTCCTTGCCATGTTTACTTCCTTCACATCTCTGAACCAACAATGAGTCTACAGTTGCATTTTAACACTGAAAATGACAACTTGCCTTGACATCCCTGAGAATTATTAATTATTAATCACAGTCAGGCATGCATGGAGCTAGCTGCCTGCTCCTTGCTAGCATAGCTTCCTTGGTCAGTGGTGGGGCTAGCAGTGGAACACTTGTTAAACTGCTGTGCTGAGAAGAAGTTTGTGAGTGGAACATGAGTCCACAGGTTTATTCCTCTGTTCTTGCTCCTGCAGTGCACCCAACTTGTATTTGTTCCCCATTTTTACCAATATCCTCAGAATAGTTAGCTTACCCACACTATGCAAGTTAGAGAAACAGCACGCATGCATCTGCACTTAAAAGGCTGTGGTCATGTTCTATGAAATAATGCGCATGCACACACAGCTCTCTCCAGACTGACACCAGACATCTCCCTCTCTCTCTCCAGATTAAAGGCATCATCGGATGTCAAACTGATTTCAGAAATTTTCTAACCTGTACATTTTTTATGCTTTCACTGCTCCTTCGAAAAAGGAGGGAAACAGAAATACAGCAGACAAACCAATATGACACTGGCAGCCAAATTTAATCAAAGTGCGGGGGCCCTATTAAGGGGTATTAAGGGGGTGAAATCAATGACCATACCAGATAGGCTGCAGCATCCCCGCTGGTGCCATTTGCTGCATAAGTCGAGAACCCCTTGTCAGCGGTTTGGGACTTGTCTCTGCTTTGCAGAAGACACAGACATGGTCCTAGTCTGTCTTTTTAGAATTTGCTGCGGTCAAAACATGCAAACAGACTCAAAATATTCAACTAAACAACAATAATGCAAGTTCAGCCAGGCAGATTGGGCCAGTAGGCAGACCCCTTTGTAACTGTGGGCCGCACCCTCTGCCCCCTAACTCACTCTACTACAGATCACAGTGATCCGTGAGATCTTTTCTTCATATACATCTCAGAAGTATTAAAGGAGGTGTAAAATAGATGAGGGAATTGTCAAAGCATGGCTTTGTTACTTAGATGTAGTATTTTTTGAGTAGGCAGCAAAGGATTTGGATCTATATTAGATAAAATTATTAAATGTCTATCAACAAAAAACAAAACATATTTTATTTCACAAACATGCGGAACAATTAATGAGCAGGCTGCATCCTCCCTTTCATCTTATTCTCAATATCATTTCCTCTGTCTTCCCCTTTCTTGTGCAGATCCCCCAGATCAGCTACGCCTCCACAGCCCCAGAACTTAGCGACAACACTCGATATGACTTCTTCTCCCGTGTGGTACCACCAGACTCCTACCAGGCCCAGGCCATGATGGACATTGTCACGGCAATGGAGTGGAACTATGTGTCTACCCTAGCCTCGGAGGGCAACTATGGAGAGAGTGGTGTGGAGGCATTCATCCAGATCTCAAGAGAAACTGGTAGGAGCTGCATTTTAATTGGTTTCTGTCACTGAAATATGATACAGATGGTAGTGTATCAGTGCATTCCAAGCAGCATGAAGTCTTCCACACTGTTGGGAGTTACATATGGATGTTTGGAGATTTGCCTTTAAACCTTCCCCTATCTTTAGCCCTTGGGGTTAAATGTTAACAAAACAAGTTCCATAGATCAAAATGCATAAATTGGTGTTTCCATATTATGAAGTGTTTGAGACTTTGTGTATTAATAATCTAGTAAACAATTATAGGAATATTTTTTCCAGGTTAGCATGTCTGAAGCTAAGTTCTTTCTGTGGTGTGCAACACATTCACTCTGTCACTCAGTGTAGGTTACAATTTGAATGCGCTTCAATAAGAGCAGAGCCGAAGCCGACACCACCATAAAGACCTGTTAAACAGCCAAGTTGTACACTTCTTCTCTGCTGTTAGTAATAACTATGATATCTTGTTCCTAGTGCAGTCTGGGGTATGATACATGATTAGTGGTTTAGGCCTGTAATTTCAGAACTATAGCAAGAATAGAGTGGAAACAGGTTGTTTAAGTCTCTGGGGAAACTGCAGGGAAACTTCACTCCAGGTAAATTGCAGGCTGTAGATTGAAGACTGTGGTAAGTGAGCTGAAATGGAGAGTTGTCACAGCAAGGAATGTGATGGACAAGTATAGCCTTCTTATCAGCTTTCTTTTTGGAGCTACAGTGGTGTGAAAAAGTGTTTGCCCCCTTACTGATTTCTTATCTTTTTGCATGTTTGTCACACTGTAATGTTTCAGATCGTCAAACAAATTTATATATTAGTCAAAGATAACACAAGTAAACACATCATGCAGTTTTTAAATGAAGGTTTTTATTATTAAGGGAAAACAAAATCCAAAACTATAGAGCCCTGTGTGAACAAGTGTTTGCCCCCCTGTCAAAACACTGGTTTATCGCACCTGAGTTCAATTTCTCTTGCCACACCTGTTCGCAATCAAGAAATCACTTAAATAGGACCTGCCTGACAAAGTGAAGTAGACCAAAAGATCCTCAAAAGCTAGACATCATGCCGAGATCCAAAGAAATTCAAAAACAAATGAGAAAGAGAATAATGGAGCTCTATCAGTCCGGAAAAGGTTATAAAGCCATTTCTAAAGCTTGGGGACTGCAGCGAACCACCAGCAAAACAGCCCCAGACCATCACACTACCACCACCATATTTTACTGTTGGTATGATGTTCTTTTTCTGAAATGCGGTGTTACTTTTACGCCACACATAATGGGACACACACCTTCCAAAAAGTTCAACTTTTGTCTCGTCTGTCCACAGAGTATTATCCCAAAAGTCTTGGGGATCATCAAGATGTTTTCTGGCAAAACTGAGACGAGCCTTTATGTTCTTTTTGCTCAGCAGTGGTTTTCGTCTTGGAACTCTGCCATGCAAACCATTTTTGCCCAGTCTCTTTCTTATGGTGGAGTCATGAACACTCACCTTAACTGAGGCAAGTGAGGCCTGCAGTTCTTTGGATGTTGTTGTGGGGTCTTTTGTGACCTCTTGGATGAGTTGTCGCTGCGCTCTTGGGGTAATTTTGGTCTGCCGGCCACTCCTGGGAAGGTTCTCCACTGTTCCATGTTTTCGCCATTTGTGGATAATGGCTCTCACTGTGGTTCGCTGCCGTCCCAAAGCTTTAGAAATGGCTTTATAACCTTTTCCGGACTGATAGAGCTCCATTATTGTCTTTCTCATTTGTTTTTGAATTTCTTTGGATCTCGGCATGATGTCTAGCTTTTGATGATCTTTTGGTCTACTTCACTTTGTCAGGCAGGTCCTATTTAAGTGATTTCTTGATTGCGAACAGGTGTGGCAGTAATCAGGCCTGGGTGTGGCTAGAGAAATTGAACTCAGGTGCGATAAACCAGTGTTTTGACAGGGGGGCAAACACTTGTTCACACAGGGCTATATAGTTTTGGATTTTGTTTTCCCTTAATAATAAAAACCTTCATTTAAAAACTGCATGATGTGTTTACTTGTGTTATCTTTGACTAATATATAAATTTGTTTGACGATCTGAAACATTACAGTGTGACAAACATGCAAAAAGATAAGAAATCAGTAAGGGGGCAAACACTTTTTCACACCACTGTATATGTAGAGTTTAACAATGGCACAGGTTTATATGTAAGCATGCACAATTTTCCTGTTATGTGTATTGTGCTGGGAAAATTGGTAGAACATGCTCCAGTCAAAATGTAATTCAAATCTAAAAAATAAACATTAGCTATTGCTATTCTATGATCAAGATCAAGACTTTTTTATTGTCAATTCACTATATGTGCAGGACATACAGAAAAATCGAAATACTATTTCTCTCTCCTCATATTGAATGCCCCTACTATTTAAGAAACTAAATAGAATAAAAGTAGAATAAACTCAGAATAAATAAAATATGAAGACTGAATTAAAGTAATTAGCATAAACTAAATGGTACAATCTAATAGGCTATGAAGAAACTCAAAGCCATGTGCAAACAGTGACAGTAGTGCAAATAATAAAAAGAAGATTGTCAGGTGGTCAGCATCACCAGGGGCGTTGGTGATGAGATGCATAATAGCTTATGAAATGTACATTTACAGCAGTGCAAATGGCAACAGCAGTAGATGTTGGAGTGATGTTAAAAAACAGTCAACTGCAGATTTATATATAATATAACAAAAAGGGGGAATATATTGAGTTTGCACAAACAGCAGAGGTAGTCTTTTTTAAAGTCCTGTGGTGGGCTACGGTCCAGGGCCGGGGGGCCGGGGTAATGGGACAGCGTTCAGCATCCTCACAGCCTGGAGGATGAAGCTGTTTGTAAGTCTGGTGGAGTGGGCCTGAAGACTCCGACTCCAGGAGTCTGAAGTGGGAGTGTGCGGGGTGGGAGGTGTCATCAGCAATGCCAATGGCTCTGCAGGTGAGGCAGGTGTTAAAGATGTCCGTAAGGGAGGGCAGAGGGGCACCAATGATCTTTCTGGCTGTTTTCACTATGCGTCGCAGGGTCGTTCTGCAGGAGGCAGTACAGCCCACACAGTGATGCAGCCAGTGATGGCGCTCTCAATGGTGCCCAGATAGAAAGAGCGCATGATGGGGGGTGGGACCCTAGCTCGCTTCAGTTTGCGGAGGATGTAGAGGCATGACTGAGCTTTCTTGGCCAGTGATGTGGTGTTGATGGTTCACCAGAGGTCCTCAGAGATGTGCACCCCCAGGAACTTGGTACTGCTCACTCTCTCCACTACAGCATCGTTGATGGTCAGTGGTGGATGTTTTAGAGGTTTTCTCCTGAAGTCCACAATTAGTCTTGTTGCTCTTATACCACTGGACCTGTTGGCACACCTCACTCCTGTAGTTGGCCTCATCATTGTTGGTAATTAGGCCAACTACAGTCGTGTCATCTACAAACTTGACAATGTGGTTGGTGCTGTAGGTTGGCACACAGTCGTGGGTCAGCAGTGTGAAGAGCAATGGGCTGATCACACACCCCTGCGGAGCCCGTGTGCTCAGTGTGATGGTCTTGGAGATGTCACTGCCGACCCACACATTTTGTGGCCTCCCTGTTTAGAAAGTCCAGCACCCAGTTGCAGAGAGAGGACTTGAGTCCCAAGTGTCCAAATTTTTGTGTAAGCTGCTGTGGGGATGATTGTGTTGAATGTTGAACTGAAGTCTAGTAACAGCATTCGCACATAAGAGTTCTTTGAATCTAGGTGGGTGAGGGCTGGATGGAGAACAGCAGTAATGGCATCCTCTGTGGACCTGTTTGACCTGTATGCAAACTGAAATGGGTCATAGGAGGGAGGAAGGATGGACTTGATGTTCTGCATGACCAGCCACTCAAAGAACTTCATAATAATTGAATACAGGCCGATAGTCATTGTAACCGGTTGGGTGGGGCTTCTTTGGAATTGAAACACGTGGGAACAACCGCTTGGCTCAGGGAGACGTTAAAGATGTCCATGAGGACATCCTTGAGCTCCTTGGCACAGTCCTTTAAAACCAGGTATGTTATCTGGTCCAGCTGCCTTGCATGGGTTGATCCTGGAGAAGGTCTTCTTCATGCTGGCTGCGGACAGACATACAGCACCATACTTTAAAAATGCAGTATATTATATATTGAATATATCCAAGGTTCTCCCTAGGTTTTCAGATGGCTAAGGCATTTTTGTTGTTGTTTTGATTATATTTATGACATTATTTATCAACTAACTAGGTTCCTTGGCTAATGTATCTTGGCTAATTCAGTACGTGTTAGCAGTTTCTTTACTTATAAAATAAGCTACATTCTGTTGTTGCCATTCACAAAAATTATTCCCCAACAAAGTCTGCTTCATGTTTTCTTTGTGGAGGCTGATCTTATTAATGATTGTAACTACCATCCTGAGTTGATCTACAGACATATATTCAGTAAGCTATCTAATTAGCTTGGCAATGCTGCCAGTCACACAAACGTTCATCCAAACACTGATTGTTGATTGACAGGTCATTCCTGTTGCCAGCCTATGTTCCAGTGATCAGGTGACTTCTCTGTTATTTCTTCAGTGCATAAAACTGTCATTTTTATATTCATTCTGATATGTTTCCTTTTTGTATTCATTTGGCTTAGCCACTCTGCAAAAACACTTAGGCACTGCACCTCAGCCTTTCCATGGTAGGGCAGAATAATCTGTATTCCCTCGTTTAGTATTTAATGATGGTGATACAGTGTGTGTGTGTGTGTGTGAGAGAGTGTTTTTCAACAGCACAGCAGAGCAATTTAAAAGAAGTTGTTGATGATGTATTCTTTCTCAAACAATTACCTGTCGAGCTTGTCTGGTGCATCTAATAGCTCTCAGAATAAATCTATATCATGCTGTGTTGGCCTATTTTATTGAATAATAGCAATGTTAAAGAAGCTCAACCAAGGCAGTGAAACTAGACTCTGAACTAGAGATTCATTGGGAAACAAGAGCACTCAGAGAGCACATGTACCTCCACAGCATGTGCTCATGTAAATAGGTCCCTTGTGAAAAATGAGATCCAAAACAACACAAAATGTGTCCTAAAATCCTTGATCCCAATCTGGATAATCTTTTAGGGTTTCATAGGCAGTTATACTGTGCATCTTACCTGAACATTTCAGGGTTCAATCTTTATTATAGGTCAAGTTATGGCACAAAATGGCCATCGGATCCAGATTAAATTTGGTTTGGTGATACATTGCTACCCTATATATATGTGTTAAATTTCAAATGACTTTGACTTTTGATGGATATATGTGTTTGAAGGAGGAGGGTGGCCCTCACGGGTTGCGGCAGTCAGTCCTGGTACAAGATGACTTGGTATGACAGTTTCCTGCTGTGAGGACACAGTGGAAACACTTAAGCTGCACAATTAAAGCAGACTAACCCTGGCCTGTGAAAATATGACATGCGGGGCCAATGTCTAATAGGTGTTCATTTGGATTGCGATCTGGTGCATTTTATCCATATGATTCCCATCATTTGTTTCCCAATGACCCATCATGCTCTGGATGAAAACATCTGCATTCATTTTCTTTTTCAATTTGTTTATGCTGGTTTCCCCTTTTGTTTGCCATCCGGTTATGAATGCATGGACGCAATGTAGGTCACCAAGTAAATTTTCAACTATTCATTAGGTACTGGAGTGGCAGGGGAGATGAGAGTACACTAAAATAAATAAGCGTGACACAGAGCAGGAAAGAGTCACAGAGATGAATCACTTCTCTGCTTTGTGTAAGACTTAAAAGCAGGTCCCTGTGGTCCTGAGATGATCGAGTTTGGCTGAATGCAGCATCAAATCAGCTCATAAAATCCTCTAAGTGATGTTGACAGACCAAAATGTTGTCGGTTTCCCTGTATATCTTCAGTTTTTATTGAAAACACATCACTTTGGATGTTGACAAATGTTTATAGACTGACAAGGAATCCATCTGCAAGAGTATCGGTTATGATCTTTTTATTTATGTTGCCCTCTGTTGATGCTTTACTCCCATTTTTCCCGCTGTTGCTTTTTCTGCATTCTCTGTATACTGACGTAGAGATGACAGCACTGTGCCGCTGTCTGTCCATCTATCTCTGTCTGTGTGTGTTTGGAGCCAGCTCGCCTTGGGCAATATGCGCTGGCAGTCATTAGATACAGTGGCTTCAGACAGTGCTGTATTCAGACCCCTGCAATTTTGCACAATTAATTGCATTGTAGATTTAATTTGAAGTTGATAAAATTAACAATTGCCCATTAATCTACACTTAATAACCCCTAATAACAAAGTGAAAGTATTACTTGAAAGGTTGAAAGGCAAATTCATAAACTTTAAATACTGGAATCTTACAAATTTATTCAGACCCTTGATTCAGTACTTTGTTGAAGACACTTTGGCAGTAATTACAGCTTTGAGTCATCTTGCAAATGTTCCTACATAATTTACATACCTGCACTTTTTATCCTATTCTTTCTGGCAGATCCTGTCAATCTCTCAACAGATATGCTGTTGTAAATGAGAGATTTCAGATTTAAAATCAAATCTACAGCACAATAAATTTGTAAAAAGTGAATACTATCTGAAGCGACCCTGCATGCTTACTGTGGTGTCAGACTGGGGCGTGTGCCTGGGTGTGTGTGTCTGCCACTGTAAAGGGTAAAGCATTCATCAGCAATGTGTGTATTTGGTGTTCAGGGAGTCAGCAGATTTTGTGTGTGTGTGCTGTGACAGCACTCAGTCAGTTGTTTACTCTGCTGCTTGGCAGATGTGACCAGAACCATAAAGATGAAGGGATGGGAGAGCTAAAAAAGTTGCTGAAGAGGGCTGAGGAAAAAGTGACCTAAGACAGAGTTCACAGTACAGTATGTGTATGTGCGTACTGTAGTTGTGAATCAAGTAGCAAAAAAGGGGAGAGGTACATAGGGAGAAGCAAAGAATAGCAGAAGAATGGGACAAGGAAGCGAGAAGGAAAAAGGAACTCATAATGTGACTCAGAAATGCGTATGCCCCCGCCTGCTTGTATGCACTCCTGACAATCAATGGCATCAATGCCTGTCTTATCCAGGAACTGTCTTCATACTCTGGGCACATGGAGCTGGGCATTGTCCTGCATCAGGAGGAACCCAGGGCTCACTGCACCAACAGAAGGTCTGTGGGGGTTCAGTGTCTTGCCCAAAGACACTTCGACACGTGGACTGCCGGCACTGAGATTCCCCACAGCGTTTCCAGACTCTTTCATGCCTGTCACATGTGCTCAGTGTGAACCTGCTCTTATCTATGAACAGAACAGGATGCCAATGGTGGACTTGCCAATTCTAGTGTTCTCTGGGTTAGCAGATCGTGGCCTTCAAACACTGGCATATGCCAGTCAAGGTGCACAGTACTGGGCTGTGAGCACAGGTTGTCCTAGAGGATGTCGGGCTCTCATGTCACCTTCATGGAGTCTGTTTCTGACAGTTTGGTCAGAAACGTGCACACCAGTAGCCTGCTGGAGGTCATTCTGTAGTGCTATTGTCGTGCACCACCCGTTCCTTCTTGCGCAAAGGAACAGGTACCAGTCCTGCTGCAGAGTTGTTGCCCTTTTATGGCCCTGTCCAGCTATCCTGGTGTAATGGCTGCTGTTATTTCCTCCATACTCCTGAGACTGTGCTTAGAAACACAGCAAATCTTCTTGTGACTGCACGTATGGATGTGCCACCTTCAGAATCAGAATCAAAATCAGCTTTATTGGCCAGGTGTGTTAGACACAAAGAATTTGACTCTGGTACAGCAGTTATCAATATGTATGTACATATCCTTATGTAAGGCAATAGCAAAGGGCAAGTAAACAATATACCAATATAAGGCTGTATAACAATATAAACAAAGCAATAAACAATGCAAACAAACAAAGGAATGTGCATTGGGAAATAAAATAAAAATAGAGTATACACACACACACACACATTTTATATATATGTGTGTGTGTGTGTGTGTATATATATTCCCCATTCACCCCCCACTTCGCAATGGTCTTTTATTCCTTCCTTCAAGCTCTGGCCTGGGAGCTTGAGGGTCCTGGGCAGTATCTTAGCTGTTCCTAGCACCACACTCTTCTGGACAGAGATCTCAGATGTTGTTCCTGGGACCTGTTGGAGCCACTCTCCCAGTTTGGGGGTCACAGCCTCCAATATTCCTATTACCACGTGCACCACTTGTGCCTTCACCTTTCACATCTTTTCTATCTCTTCTTTCAGCCCTTAGTATTTCTCGAGTTTCTCGTGTTTCTTCTTCCTTTCTATCACTACGGCCTTCGTCTTCTGTTTGTCCACCATTACTATTTCCGGTTGGTTGGCCATTACCAGTTTGTCAGTTTGTATCTGGAAGTCCCACAGGATCTTGGCTTGGTCATTCTCAACCACCTTTGGAGGTACAGTATATCCCATTTTGACTTTGGGACTTCCAGCCTGTACTCGGCACAGATGTTTCTGTACACTATGCCAGCCACTTGGTTATGGCGTTCCATGTATGCACTACCTGCTAGCATCTTGCATCCTGCTGTTATGTGCTGGATTGTCTCAGGGGCATCTTTGCACAGCCTGCACCTGGGGTCCTGGTATGGTAGATCCCGGCCTCTATTGATCTTGTACTTAGAGCCTGTTCCTGTGCTGCCAGGATTAGTGCCTCTGTGCTGACTTTCAGTCCAGCTTTGTCCAGCCACTGGTAGGATTTTTCGATATCAGACACTTCTTCTATTTGACGGTGGTCCATACTGTGCATTTTTTTTGAGGGCTCCCTCTCTTCCTTCCCTTGTTCCTCTGGTTTCTGCTGCCTGAGGTATTCACTAAGCACATCATCACTCGGGGCCATCTTCCTGATGTCTTCATGGATTTTTGTTGTTTCATGGAAAGTGGCTCTGACACTCACTAATCCTTGGCCTCCTTCCTTCTGCTTAGTGTACAGTCTCAGGATGCTGGACTTGGGGTGAAACCTGCCGTGCATTGTAAGGAGCTTCCTTGTCTTGATGTCAGTGGCCTCTATCTCCTCCTTTGACCAGCGGGGTACCTGATGACCGGCAGGGCTAGGTGTTAATTGCCCAGACTTGGCTTTTTCCATTCAGCTGACTTCTTGGGACTTGCCTTACTCTCTGCAGGTACTTGGTAGTTGCTGCTTTTTTGTGGCCTCTTCATGGTTCCCATTTGCCCAAGGTACTTGTAGCTGCCCTCAAGCTCCCAGGCCTCTGGTATAGGACCCAAGCTTGAAGGATGGAAGGAAAGGCCACCCCGAAGTGGGGCAAAAGGGGAATTTTACTTGCTCAGCCTTGTTGATCACTGTTAATTTTTTTCTGTGTAAATGGTCAGCCATCATATTTTTAAGATAAGATAAATGCTGCTAAATTATCTTAGTATATTTCTTCTCCCCACAGCAGGGGGGGATGGTTTCTTGTAGCCAGTGATGCTTTTGAGGCTGCTCCACACAGATGACAGGTCGTTGGCCGACACCTGGTTGGCTTCTGAGAGAGTTCCCAGACAGCTCTGTTACGCGATCTGCTCTGTACACCTGAAAGCCTGGAATTTTGATTGTGCTGTCTGCTATGGAGTTGATGAGCCAGGTCTCCATGAAGCGTAAAGCAGAAGACCGTGCAAAGTCGGAGTTAGTCCTGTTGACGTGAAGGATTTCATCCATCTTGTTGATTAGGCAGTGGAGATTTGCTAGGTGGATAGACTGGAGTGGAGTCCGTGTTCCTCTCTGGCGAAGCTTGACTAAAGCGCTCGCACGCTTGCCAGCGTTATTTCCAGGTCCCTTAGACTGCAGCTGTATCTCTGATCAGTTTGACTTCTTCCCACTCCATTTTGAGCAAATCACTGATCTATGTTTTTAATGTAAGGTGACTATACCTTTTATTGATCGAATGCTTTTTATTGCCTTGTTATGTTATTATTGCTCGAAATAAATATCCACACAGCATTCTTTGTTCACCAACAACTGAGAAAACAAAGAAAAACAGCAAAAACAAGAGAGCTCATGTGACCAAGGCAGCCATCATTGTCGGTGCCATCTTTCATTTGCACTAAAGGAAGAGAAACCGATTCACAATCACTTGTGCTTCCTAAATGGACAGATTGATATCATTGAAATTTAACAAACTTAACATTATACAGTGTTCCCTTA
>NW_018127921.1:5544735-5546139 GCF_001952655.1 Monopterus albus | reverse complement strand
ACTTTGTGATTGCAGTGTAATGACTGCAGCTCACAAGGCACTTTGCATACTGATACCAAACATCCATATTAATTGGCGCGTAGTCATTCACTGATGATTCTTGACAATGTGTGTATGTGCATGCATATTAATCAGAAAGTTTCACAATAGATGCTCAAGTTGCTCAAGTGCAGTGGTTTGTTACAGGCCTCTCTGGATGTGTGTGCACCTTTCTTATTTAAATTTCTGACCAAGTTAAATATTTACTTTTTCAATACAAGCCTTTGAAAGTGAATTTGTCCTACTTGTGTTTGCCACTCCACAGCTGCTGTGTTGCTCCACTCACAGGAGAAGCTATGTAGAAAATTCTGCACAAGTAATTTTCTTGCCAAGTCCAAATGACTGCTTTGGGGAAAACTTGATATATATTTATAGTTACAGCAAACCCTAAGACATTAACATTGATATTACTGCTGCATTAAATTATCATAACACTAATTTCTGTCTCAGCACAGGGTATTGGCATTTAACATAAACTGCTAATCACTTTAAAATTATGTACAGTATAGACCATTGCTTTGAATGAAGGCAGCCTGTGTAAATGTGGATGTTTGCCAGTCTCAGAACATTAAACCAATGTTTATTATGCTATTATACATTGGTTGGTCCACCACTTTGGTTCAGAGTGAAATAACTCAGTAAACACATTCATATCCTCTTTAGGATGAATTGTAATCACTTTGGTCATCACTTAACTCTAGCATTATCCATCCATCCATCCATCCATCCATTTTCCTCCACTTATCCGGAACCGGGTCACGGGGGCAGCAGTTTAAGCAAAGATGCCCAGACTTCCCTCTCTCCAGACACTTCCTCCAGCTCCTCCGGGGAAATGCCGAGGCGTTCCCATCCGCTTCACACTCGGCTGCAAACCGCCCCAGTGCACGCTGGAGGTCCTGGTTTGATGGAGCCAACAGGACAACATCATCTGCAAAAAGCAGAGATGAAATCCTGTGGTCCCCAAACCGGACTCCCTCTGGCCCCTGGCTGCACCCAGAAATTCTATCCATTAAAATAATGAACAGAACCGGTGACAGAGGGCAGCCCTGCCGGAGTACAACATGCACTGGAAACAAGTCTGACTTACTGCCGGCAATGTGAACCAAGCTCCTGCTCTGGTCGAACAGGGACCGGACAGCCCTTAGCAAAAGGCTCTGGACCCCATACTCCTGGAGCACCCCCCACATGGCACTGCGAGGGACACGGTCGAATGCCTGTTCCAGATCCACGAAAGACATGTGGAGTGGTTGGGCAAATCCCATGAACCCTCCACCACTCTGAAGAGGGTATAGAGCTGGTCCAGTGTTCCACGGCCAGGACGAAAACCGCATTGTTCCTCCTGAATCTGAGGTTCGACTATCGGTC
>NW_018127921.1:5544076-5544693 GCF_001952655.1 Monopterus albus | reverse complement strand
AGGAGTGTGAACACTCCCTCCGGTCCCCCTTCTTGAAAAGAGGGACCACCACCCTGGTCTGCCAGTCCAGAGGCACTGTCCCCAACCACCATGCAATGTTGCAGAAGCGTGTCAGCCAAGACAGCCCCACAACATCCAGAGACTTAAGGTACTCAGGGCAGATCTCGTCCACCCTTGATGCCTTTCCACTGAGAAGCTTCTTAACTACCTTGGTGCCTTCAGCTTGGGTGATGGATGAGTTCAACTCTGAGCCCCTGGCCCAAGACATGACGCTGGGGTTGAGGAGATCCTCGAAGTATTCCTTCTCCCATCCGATGATGTCCCCAGTTGAGGTCAACAGCTGCCCACCTCCACTGTAAACAATTTTGGCAGGGCACTGCTTCCCCCTCCTGAGACGCCGGACGGTTTGCCAGAATCTCTTCGAGGCCGACCGATGGTCCTTCTGCATGGCCTCACTGAACTCTTTCAAGACCGGAGTTTTTTTCCTCCGCAACCACCTGTGCTGCAGCCCGCTTGGCCTGCCGGTACCCGTCAGCTGTCTCAGGAGTCCCACAAGCCAACCAGGCTCGAAAGGACTCCTTCTTCAGCTTGACAGCATCCCTTACTTCCGGTGTCCA
>NW_018127921.1:5543685-5544033 GCF_001952655.1 Monopterus albus | reverse complement strand
GGCCACATCGACAATGGAGGCGGAGAATATGGTCCACTCGGACTCAATATCTCCAACCTCCCCCGGGATCTGGTCAAAGCTCTGCCAGTGGCGTGAGTTGAAGATCTCTCTGACAGAGGATTCTGCTAAACATTCCCAACAGACCCTCACAATATGTTTGGGTCTGCTGAATCTGTCCAGCTTCCTCCCCCGCCATCAGATCCAGCTCACCACCAGGTGGTGATCAGTTATCAGTTGACAGCTCTGCCAACTCCTCCAACTGAGTGTCCAAGACATACGGCTGGAGGGCAGATGAAACAACCACAAAGTCGATCATCGGCCTCCGGCCCAGGGGGGCCTCGTGCCACG
>NW_018127921.1:5542837-5543649 GCF_001952655.1 Monopterus albus | reverse complement strand
CCGCTCTTAGTCTGACCCGTCACCTAGGACCTGTTTGCCTTGGGAGACCCTACCAGGGGCATATAGCCCCCGACAACATAGCTCCTAGGATCATTCAGGTACTCAAACCCGTCCACCACAATAAGGTGGCGGTTCAAGGAGGGGCTCTAGCATTATTATCAGGTCAAAATTGTAATCATGCCAACACTTAGATTTTTGCCTAAATATTTGCAAAATCAGTAACAAACTGAAGCTGTGTTTGGAGCATATGGATTGCTGCCCTATAAAGCAAATGGTAGCAGCGCTTTTCCCCAAAACAGAAGAGGTCTTTTAAATCGAATCATGGCCCTTTATCCTTCTGGTACCTTACCTCTTCTCCGCATGGATTCCATCTGGGATTTAGAGTACAACATTGAAATTCAGATGCACTGCAGACAGAGTGGAGAGAGGCTATGTGTGTGCTTGTGTGTGAAAGAGAAATGAAATTTGTGTCAGTGAGAGAGGCTGTGGGTGAATCTGTGTTAGTGTGCATGGAAACTTGTAAGTGAAGGAGTGCGAGAAAGAAGGTCAATGTGTATCTGAATTCACTGGCTCTGAATAGTCACAGACACTCTGGAAAACAAAAATGAAGAAGGCAAAAAAAAAAAAAAAAAGCAGGAGAAAATGGCTGAGAGAAATTAATTAAATGCTTATCTCGAGAGTTATTTAATTAGTTCTCTGACTCTAAAGTAATCTTCTGCCTTTTTGCTTAGCTTTTCCCCTTTAGTTCGCTTTTGGTCGACTCTTGCCCTCAACAATGGAGGCAGTCTTGTCATTATCCAAGTCTTGCTAGA
>NW_018127921.1:5535718-5542730 GCF_001952655.1 Monopterus albus | reverse complement strand
AAAAATTATAGTATTATTTTTATTATTCGTGAGGATGCTGGAATTGATCCTGAATTTGTTGTAGTATGAGCTCCATTCTTAGTATGTGGAGCTTAGGAAATGAATGTGGTTAGGCTACATTACAGCATACCTTATAAATATAATATATTGGCATAAAATATGCTGTTAAAGAACTTTAAAGTGCTGAGACACAAAATTATTCATTTATTTTATGTCATATGTATTCACAGACTAATTACAGTGATTTTGTTGAACTCAAAGTTCTCTAACACAGACACACATGGCCTCACAAACTCTTCAAGAAGAAGAAACAAGGCAAACAAACACAAGTTTTAGCTCAGTCAACTGGCAGCGTATACCCCTCGGGTCGCTTTAGCTCTCTGTTTCTCGTCCTTGATTACACTCCCCTCACAACTTAAGACTGATACTATTCATCACCCCAAACACAGACTCACACAGGGAGCAAAAACATCAACTCATTCATTTGTAACTAATTACACCAGCCTTGGTTTTCATTTCAAGGTGAAGCTGTCTTTGTTGTCTTCATGATAGGCTCCAGAAACTTGTAGATGCATGCCTGTGTTGCACTTGTCCTTGTAAAACTGAGTTCTGGCATTTATACATGTTTTTATATCCATCTGTTTGTAGATTTGTCCAGAGTGAATATGTTAATGCTGTGCTTGTTTCTCTGTTGCTTGGAATGACACATGGATAATATAGTAGTCAATGTGTTTACCTTGCCTAGTTGAAAATGGTTTGGATAATTTTACTCTGAAATACAAATTATCATCATGAGGTCATTTTCATCTTTCTACTTCTCTAGATTCTGTTATACTCTGGTTAATATTAGCCTTATGTTGCCAATGTCTCACCTGGGTGGAATTGACCATATCCATTAGCAGTTAACAGCCCTCTGCAGATGGCAGTAGTATTCCCGGAGGACATCTAGAGATGGTAATTATTACATGAGCAGCTCTGTGAATTTCATCCCATCCAGCTGAAACAACCATTTTTAGCAATTATCCCTAGCTGCTCCGAGATATAGTCCTGCAAAAATCACCAACTGATTCCCAGAAAACTCTGGGGTTTTGCCTGTGATGATTAATCAAACCACCTCAGATTTGCCATATACTGTACAAGGCAGTTCTGCTGATGTGCAGTATGCTACATAGCAGATTTCCATTCTCTGTAGCTCGAAATATAAATTTACATTTTTTCAACAGAGTCTATTGGTTTATTGAAGCTTCAAAGTACATTGGTGGGTGTGGGGCAGTGTAACACATACTACAGACTATCTATGCTTTTGTTTAATTTTGGCCATGTTGAAATGAGCTTAAGTGCTTGGACTGTATGTTGCTCTGTGTTATCAATTAGATGTGTTGTGTACATTTATGCTACTGTTTTTTTTTTTGTTTGTTTGTTTGTTTTTTTGACAGAGGTGAGAATTTCTCATATTCCCTTATCAGAATCAGCTTTATTGGCCAGGTGTGCTGTACATGAGGAATTTGACTCTGGTACAGCGACTCTTGATGTGCACGTACATATCCCCATGCAAAGCAACAGCAAGGGGCAAGTAAACAATATACCAACATAAGGCTTGGTAGTATAACAAAATAAACTGTATAAACAGGCAGTAAACAATGCAGTCAGACAAAGGAATGTTCACTGGGAGATGAGTAAGAATGGAATACTTAAAAATTAAAATAAAGACCTGTACAAATCTGTATAATCTGTACCATGTATATTTACCGGTATTGCACGAGGGGAAAGTATTGCGCTGAGGGTTATTGTCCAGTTATACTGTCATGGGTTAAGTGTTAATCAGAGTGACGGCTCGGGGGAAGAAACTGTCCTTGTGCCTGGTTGTCTCGGCGCACAGTGACCTGTAATGCATTCCAGAGGGAGGGGTTCAAACAGGTTGTGCCCTGGGTGTGAGGGGTCTGCAGAAATCTGCTCCACCCTCCTTTTGACCCGTGAGGTGTACAGGTCCTCCATGGAGGGTAGGCTTGCACTAGTGATCTTTTCTGCAGACCTGATTGTCCGCTAGAGTCTGTTCCTCTCCTGCTTGGTTGCAGAGCCAAACCAGACAGTGATGGAGGTGTAGAGAATGGACACGATGATTCCTCTGTAGAACTGTATCAGCAGCTCCTGGGGCAGGTTGAACTTCCTGAGCTGGCGCAGGAAGTACATCCTCTGCTGTGCCTTTTTGATGATGCTGCTGATGTTGGGCGACCACTTCAGGTCCTGGGTATAGTGGATCCCAAGAACTTGTAGGACTCTACTGCTGTGCTGCCAGGTATGGTGAGGGGGGCTTTTCCTGAAGTCCATTGTCATCTCCACTGTTTTGAGCGCGTTCAGCTCTAGGTTGTTGCAACTACACTATAGGACCAGCTGCTCAACCTCCTGTGTATAGGCTGACTCATCACTGTCTTGGATGAGACCAATGACTGTTCTATCATCTGTTTTGATATATGTGTTTTGTGTTTTCAGGGAGTAGGAATCTACCTGTGCAACTTAAAAGCAGTTTCATGCTTCACCGTCATCCTGCTCCAGAAACTTAGTGTTTTCTCTTTCGTTCCCTCTTTCTTTTTTTCAATTTGTCATCTCTGCAGAAGGGCTCTGGGGTCACAGTTAAAATAAATGACAAGAACCAACGTTGGTTGGCACACTTCAAAAAAGTAATACTTCTAAAACTTCAAGGTGCTTTTTTGATATCTATCTCAGAGCTTCAACCCAGAATACCTCTCTGTTTAAAAAAAAAGGATAGTTATGAGAATCAAACAAGAGGTTAAGTAATCTAGCATGTATAAAGATAAAACTATACTACATCCATATGGCCACAGAAATATAGTAAGTAGCAAATGAAAACGGAAAGAATAAATACATTTTGTGTTGTATTTTCTACTGTAGAAAATGGAAACATCCCCAAATATTTTAGAAGGAAGGAATCCCAGTAAAGGTCTTTTGGGACCACGTGTGTCTGTTGTTCAGAGACGGCTGCATAGCTGTTACATTTTTACTGGTTTGTACAAATGTTAATATTCTGAGTAGGGGGCACTCACACATCAAAGTACAGAAAAGAAGGAGAAGAAGAAGTCAGAAATCTGAAATGGTAGAGATTTTGAGCCATGCTGAATAACATAATACCAGTTCTAAGATGAAGATAATAGCTTTAAGTGCTGATAAATTTTTCAGGTGAGCAAGTAACAGTTTAGACTAGAGAAATGCATTTCCTGTCGAAAGTGTGTGTGGATGTTGATATGGTGAAGTATCGCCTTAAAAATGCCTGAAATCAATTGCTGAAACAGCTGAAGGATGAAAAGAAATGGCTGAAGTTCTTTGTTGAAATGCTGAACAATTGTGGAAGTTGAAAAAAAGTTAAATATTTATGAAAGAGGAAAAGGAAAAGTTCAATAATTATTGTATGTAAGATGAAATCATAAGCTGAAGTTGTGTGTCAGCAGGCCTCACAACGTAGTCCTACACCCTGAGGACTACTAGAGTATGGCTATTGAAATGAAACATATAATGTAAACAGCAATTATGCAAAAAACCATAAAAGATATCAAAAAGCTGGTTACAGTATAAATAGCTGAAGACTTGCTAAATAGTTAACAGTTGAAATGGTGTTTCTAGCTGAAAGTATGCTGAAGTTATTAAGATGTGAAAATTTTTCCCATTCATTAGAATGGGGCAAAATTTGTTGAAAAAAGCTATTATGTTAAAAAGTATAAATGTTACAAAAAGAAAAATACAAGCAGGCATGTCCTTAAAGAGCTGAACATTTTGATACCTGAATGGCTTTTCTAGCTGAAAATATGCTGAACTTATTAAGTGCCATAAAACGTATGGAAGAAACCAGAAAATCTACGTAAATAATTGGGTCACATAGTGTGGATGCTTTACAGAAAGAGAGACTCTTTGTTTTGCTCAGGAAACGAAGGAGATAACTAAACACAGGCCATGGAACAAATGCTACAAGCAGGGAAAAGTTAACACTGCAATGTTCACACTTTTGAATCAGTTTTGAAACACTATGGGAGACTGGGCATTCTGCAACTGAAGCTGTTATTCTTTTTGTACATCTCTAATAGTAAAATGAAATGAACTGCAATTAGAAACCAGTCTTCGACAAGAATACATTATGGAGGTCTAATCCTTAATCCAAATTTAAAGAAGATGCATGTCATACAGAACTATAATATCCAGACAGAATGTGAAAACTACAGCTATCTGGGTGACACTGAGCCAAAAATGTCAGAGCTAAAGAAGCCTGCAAGGTAGTCTGGCAGGTAACCCGAGATCACATCACAAATATGTTTTTTGTTTAAAGTTCTGTCAGGTCATTTAAGCCTCATTTAATCCCATTAAGTAAATTAAAAATATCAGTATTTAGGTATGTCATTTGTTGTTCACGAGTGAGAAAAATGGAGCGGTAGGTTGACAGATCGGTGCAGCATCCACAGTAATGTGGTGTCTGTACTGGTCCATTGTGGTGAAAAAGGAGTTGAGTCGTAAGATGAAGCTCTCAATTTACCAGTCGATCTACGTTCCTACCCTCACCTATGGCCACGAACTTTGGATCATGACAGAAAGAATGAGATTGTGGGTACAGGCGGCAGAAATGAATTTCCTCCAGAGAGTGGCTGGGCACACCCTTAGGGATAGGGTGCGGAGCTCAGTCACCCGTGAGGAGCTCAGAGTAGAGCCGCTGCTCCTCCACGTTGAGCGGAACCAGTTGAGGTGGCTCGGGCACTTGTTTAGGATGCCCCCTGGACGCCTCCCTGGAGAGGTATTCCAGGCATGTCCCTCCGGGAGAAGGCCTCGGGGCAGACCCAGGACATGTTGGAGAGACTATGTCTCCCGGCTGACCTGGGAACGCCTTGGGGTTTCTCCTGAGGAGCTAGAGGTGGTGTGTGGAGAAAGGGAAGTCTGGAAGGCTCTGCTAAGGCTACTGCCCCCGCGACCAGGTCCTGGATGAAGCGGATGAAGATGGATAGATGGATTTCTATATTCTAAGGCTACTTACAGTCAAAACAGTAGGCAATGCTGTAAACAGTTTGTCACCCTGTCAAAATAAAACAAGATGCTGATTTGTAAGTCCATATAATGGGTTCATATGGAGAAAGCAAACAGAATTATAAGCAGCAGAACATGATCAATTGCAGTTTGGGCACATCAAACTGAAGTATAATCCTAGTTTGTGGTTTGAGAGGGCATTGCTTGTGTCTGACCAGCAGAACATTGCCGAGACCGGCCAGACCTGATGCACAGGGTCCCACGCAAACAAAGACAAATGAGCCCTGCTGTCTTCCACCTGGCAGGATTGTGCTGGCTGATGAACTTATACTGTGGATGTCTTTCATTACACTCCACCTTGCCACTAATAGATCAAACTGCACATGCATGCACACTGACGGCCACTCATATTGTATGAAGGCCACAATATGCTAACATCTGGACATAGGAATAAAGCTTAACTCTCACACTAAGGAGGCATATTTGAAACATATTAAAGCTCCAAACACTGCTTGAGGTTTTATGACGGAGATATTCACTCAGTAATTGACTACCATGAACCTGCAAACAGAGTTCCCTGCAGACCTCCCTCTTTCATGTTGTTAATTCAGGATAAGACCCCAAATCCTCCCAAATAACAGCAACCTGCAGTTATAGTGGCAGCTATCTCCTTATACCCTCAGATGCTACTGTACTGAGACATTTTTATAAACCAGTATACTCTGGCTCTTTGAGGAAGTGTTAAATTTTGTCTGAAATAACCAATAATAGCTGTGGCACTGGCCACTTAAGACCATATTTGCTTTGCACAATATCTAGTTGACATAAGATGTTATTAAGGATATGAAATTTAGAGGATAGTCTATGTTATGAGATAGGTAAACAGCTAGATATTTTGTATAAAATATTTTCTGATATAACTGTCTAAAAATCATTTTAGCAGTTCAATATTGGTCTACTGTCAACCCTGTGAACTGTTATGTAACCTCAAACACTCACTGTGAATTGGGTAACCAAACACAGAATAATATGCCTATATGTGAGGCCTTAACCTTTACCACCTAAAAGCATAAACCCACTAAAATCATAGAAATGTCAATAACATCAAAACTTTACTCAATAACCACAGAGTATTAAACCTTTTCAGGGATTTTATATAGAGCTTAAAGCAGCAAGCAATAAGATATAAACCTTAAAATCATCAATAAATGTCTTGATTGGCCTACAACCTAAATAAATCAATAACTGGTACCTCTAAACATCACTCTAAAACATTGTACTGATTAAAATTATTATGGTTGAGCTCTTGATCTGAATAAAGGTCAAAGGTATTCTCACTGAATCCTGTTCTCAACTGGCTCGAGGTGGGGTGGTGGCAGGTTGAGCAATCGTTTGTTCCTCTTTTCCCTTTAGGCCAGGACTCAAGCTTTCAAACAGGAAAAATTAATAGATAAATGGAACAATCAAAACTCATTACAATCTTCTTCTTGGTCAAATCTTGGTTCAATCATCAAAACTCTCAAAGAGAAAAACAGGAAATTTTCAGAAAAACAATGTTCCTCTTGGTCAAATCTGTAACTCAGGAAAACATAAAGACATGAAAATGTCTAAAAACAACGGTCTTCTTTTGGTCCAAATCTTCCTTCTTCTGAGAAACAGAGAAACAATCAAATGAGCAACATCGATCCTCTTTTGTTCCACTCTTCTTTCTTCAAACAGGCAAGATAAAAGTATCAGCCTGCGGGGGAGCACCCACAGAGAGAGGCTCTCTCTCCCACACCGACATCCATTTCACCCTCACAGGCCAGAACAGCCTGCAGGGGAGCATCCACAGAGAGGGGCTCTCTCTCCCACATTGACATCCATTTCACCCTCACAGGCCAGAACAGCCTGCAGGGGAGCACCCCTCTGGGGGTGCTCTCCCAGACTGCCTCTCTGCAGTCTCTCGGTCTTCTGGAAGTCAGATAGTCAACCGCGCAGAGCCCCCAGCTGC
>NW_018127921.1:5530459-5534946 GCF_001952655.1 Monopterus albus | reverse complement strand
TTTTTTTTTTTTTGCTTTTTCGTCTCGCTTATTCGCGTCGCGTTCGGTGTGAAAAGGCCTTTAGTCCTCTTATCCAACCAGATGCAATTAATACCTTATTTGACGTGCAAAGTCATATTCTTCCGAACTATTGCATTTTTTTTAACTGTCAAAGCTCAATTTCACTGGCCTCCACCCCACCATGATTCAGCCTCGGATTCTACTTCTCTTTTTTCAGAAAACTAAATCATCTTAATACTTAATAAAGATACAAGAAACTCACATCTGATTGAAATACCAAAATCCCATTATTGCTTTTAACTAAACAATCAGAATCACACTGATTACACAAAACTATCAATGCCTTAAAATCAAAACATGGATCTTTATAATTTGAACACAATACTTGACTAAACATTGATTAGACATTGATCAAAAAATGATCAATCAAATCTTTACTTTTAGGCTTGAAACCATCATTTTTAATAAGCTGTATTTCTTCGGTCTGTCTATCACACACACACAACCGCACCTTCTCTTTTGTATGAATGTGTCTTACTTCCCTTTTTTCTGAGTCCGATTTTTTTCACTCCTTAGATTAGATGTAAAATCACTTCTCATCATTTTTTCCAATACAATCATTCAACATTTTATTCTTACCCATTCACTAATGATTATTTCAAACAAAACACACACATAAATCATCTTAGGATTATCCTTACTTATTAAAAGCTTAACTTTCTAAGCATTCTGCCATAGCATTTTAATAATTTTCCTCTCTCGTCCAGCCTCTCTTGCTGTTTCTTGTATTTTTTCCTGGTTCTCTCCGGGACCCGTATTTACATCTTCGCTGACAATATACAGTAGACCAGGGGTGTCCACACTTTTTCGCCTTGCGAGCTACTTTTCAAATGACCAAGTCAAAATGATCGACCTATACTAAAAATACTACACACACACAAAATATATTGTGACGATCCACATCAGCCATTGGGGGGTCTGGTGGCAGCTGCATGATGTAGAGGTGCATCATGGGAGTTCAGTAAATAGTAGAGAGAAAGCAGTGTTGCATTGTGGTCATTGTAAAAGGACATGCCCAGGCGATATCCAGAGTCGTGCGGTGTATGGGGCCTGGAATAATCGCTAACCAAGATCAGCATAGGTGCTAGCGCCCTGCTAGCTAGTTTAGCTGTACCAGTGTAGCTAGTCTCTCTCCTCCACGCCGGGGGTCATTACAATATGTATGAATGAGTGTTGTAGTTTTTATGAACAGTCTGAAAGTGCCACTCCACATTTGTCTTCTTCGGAATAGTGATGATAGATTGGTAGATCAAGCAAACGCACTTTGAATATAACGTCGCGAAAAAAAAGTCCTCCTCCCATTCCGCATGGAATGTTTTCGGTACGTTTTTGGTTTCTTACTCGATTCAGCTCCCCCATTCATTGTATACCCTTTAGTAGAAATTAATTCGAAGGCTGACAAGGCAGTTTGCTCACTGGAGTTTTGCAGTAGCTCGTGCGGTTGACTGTGCATGCTTGGTTACTTGTGTGTCAGAAAAAACTAGATCTCAGACTGGCTGCCCTGCATGTCAATCAAGTAGCAAATGCCATAGGGAGGATGGATGATAGGCTATATATGAATGATTGTCACTAGGGCTCACCACAGCGAGTCATCACACTGACCATTCGCATATTAACATTTGGCACGTGTTTTACGCCAGATACATCTAATTTATTTTTGAATGGCACACAATCTACCAACACTACCTTTGCGATTGACCGGTCGATCTATTGGGCACCCCTGCAGTAGACCATCTGTCTTTTCTCTTCTTCTTGGTTACAAATATACACACAGCCACATGTGCATTGCCCAAGAGGCTGATGGATGGTGAGCAGGCAGAGGCTGATTACCTGGGAGTGAATGGAACACAATTACAACTGGGTCAGCACTACAATTGCAATGTTGCTTTGAAAGTGGTCCATGTATTATTGCTGGAATGCTGGGATACAGGAGGAGTGAACGATGCTCTCCATTTGTTTCTTTGTCTGCTTATTTCTTTAAATTTTTAGTCTCTCTGATTTCTTCTGTTTATCTCATCTCCTTCTTCGCTCTCTTCTCTCTAACCTGGCATCCTTTGTCCTTTTCCTGGGTGGAGCTAGTAGCTTATTGGTCTACAAGGAGTGCTGATTTAGTCAAGATGCAAATGGAAAATCTTGGATCTGTGAGCGCAGTTCAACACAATAAAGACCATGAAAAATATTCTCAGCAAAACCAGTTTAAAGTTTTTAAGATTTCTGTGAGGATGGTAACGTCTGCCCCAAAAGGAATAATTAAATGCAGTGAGAAAACAATCTGAAAGGTAAAGCATAAGGTGAGATCTGTAGTGTATTTACTGAACATAGATGGATGAAGTGCACTGACATACATTTTTCCACAGTTTCTTCAAGGACAACTGAGCTCTCTTCATATGATAGAATCCACTTGTCTCAACCCTGCTTCAGTGACCATACAGTTTCAGACTTTAACTGTTTCAAGTCTTAATGCAGTCTCACTTGTGAAAAGTCTTACCTATCAAAGTCCTGCGCTTTCCTGACATTGACTGCCTTCATATTTATATCTAAATGGCTGTTAATGGGGACAGAGGTAGAGCAGACCCAATTATGCGACTGAGTTGTCATTGGAGCCTGACAACTGATGGGTAATGGCCGAAGGTTGGAGGCATTTCCAACAGTCCCTACTTTAACAAACATAGCTGTCTCCATAGTTTGATTCTGACAGAGTAATTTATTCTCACTCTGCCAGCATGGAGTCACAGATTTAAAAGTTCCACCACTTACCCAAGCTTTCTCCATTTTTTATTTCATAATGAAACTATTATTATTCAAAAGACAAATTGGAATTTATGCGGGCGTAGACATGGCCTTATATCTTCACTTTTCCCTTTTCTCTGTATTCTCCTTTTCTCTCCTTTTTTCCACACAACTTTAGCATTTTTCATTATATGTTCTACACCATATCTGTTTGCTGTGTCTTGGGTGAAGCACTGCCTGCATGTTGCATACATTTTTTATGAAATATTTGAAATTTGGCAGTTTAGTAGTTGAGATGTACTTCAATGAGATGTGAGCCTCGCAAATCAAGAATCACACTACATGTTGTCCAACCCGACTTGCTGTCTTGGTATCACTTTTGTCTATTTGTGAAGCCCTATTTAACTACCCACATCTACAGTTATCTGCTGTTCTTTCTTTGATGGGGAGGTTGTGTGTGTTATGGTACCATTTCTATCTTAATATAGTCGCTGTTACACCATAAGCTGTGTTATCTCTAGGTCTTTTTTATTTTCCCACATGTGACCTGTGCAGTCACTTTCTACAGTACTTTTGCTTGTGGAGAAATGGTGTTGAACTTTAACAGGTGGCGGTGGCATCAAAAGATATTCCAGAGAAAACATACACAGACAGTAACTCTGTAACACTGTTAACACTTGATTTGAGAGTGGATATTTGAGTGAGAAATTCACAGCTATAGACTTGTGCGATGAGAGAGAGAAATGATGGTAGAAGTTGAGAAAGAGAAACATGGGTAAGCTGGAGAGGGAAGGATAAGAGAAGACCGAAAAATGAGAGAACAAGGCCCTATCCCAGTTCACCCTTTGCCCCTACCACTTAGCCTTACCCCTCCATTTTGTGCCCTCAGATATAGTGGTAGGGGTGTCACAGTTCTCTTTAGGACTGAGGGGTAGGGTGACATGGTAGGGTTACATAGCTCCTCAAACGCAGGATTTTCAGAAGCAGACCCAAAGCAGAGTTGTATGAGGCTAAAAGTTGCCTGTAGTCAATGCTACTTACCTCAGACAAACCCATCAGCATTCTCTGGTGTTGAAAACATATTTCTTGCCTTGCATTTTTATATTTGCTGTTGAAAATCACAAAGACCACACAAGAGAAAACACCATAGCTGAAGATGACATTGTGTGCCCAACTCAACAATTGTTTGCTTAACAATTGTAAATAAATACTGCTGAATGTATAAAAGTCCTGAAGGGTTGTCCCATTTCATAGGGGAAAATTTCAACCACTACTCCTTGTACCTCTGTTTTGAGGGAGCACTCGGAAAAACAAGGGGTAGGAGTAAAATAGGGTATGATTTAGATCCCTGTGCAATCTCAGTTTCACATGGCAATGATTCTGCCATGTATACATTAGCAGGGAGATGCCTTGCATCAAACCAAGTGCTCCCTTTTTCTCGCTAAGCTGCTTTAAAGGGCTTTCAGATAGGATGTGGTATGCACTGCGCTCGCCGTGGGGGTTGAATGCAACACAGTAGAGGAGGGCACACACGTGCACACATTGTGCACATGTTGGGCGCCATTGCTGGCAACCAAAAAGCTTTCCAGGAGGTGGTTAGCAGATATTAACTACTTTTCCGAGCAGCGCCCAATTTAAATCCGTTTGAAGGCGGAGCGCAGCACCCACTGTTTCCTATGTGAAAGCCCTTAACCAAT
>NW_018127921.1:5529577-5530402 GCF_001952655.1 Monopterus albus | reverse complement strand
GTTATTCAAAAACAAATCCAAAGTGTTTGACATTGTAAAAAATATTTGCAACTATTTTTCAAACTTTGCGCTGCCTGCCAGTGCCGAATACCAGTTAAACCAGAAATAAATCATTTTGCTGTTATTAGTTGTTGTTATTGGTTAACACAGCTTATTGAGGAAAAGAGAGTGCTTAGTTTGATGCAAGGGATCTCACTGCTAATGCAGACACAGCAGAATCATTGTCAAGCGAGAGTGAGATCACAAAGGGATCTAAATCACACTCAAATGATTTATATTGCAGCCCTAGAATAAAATATTGCCTTTCCATATGGCAAAAGTTGTATGCAAAAGTTTGGATGCTTAATTCCCCTAGGCCACAACCAGAGCAGTATACTGGACACCCTGGATCCCCTGCAGTATGCCTACCGGCCCAACAGGGCCACCTCAGATACTATCGCGGCTGCCCTCCACTATTCCCTTTCTCACCTGGAATATGGAGACTCTTACATCAGGATACTCTTCACTGACTACAGCTCCATCTTCAACACAGTTATCCCCCACAAACACACCCAACAGACTGTCCACACTGGGTCTGCACCCCACCCTCTGTGACTGGCTCCTGGACTTTCTGACTGGCAGGCCCCAGACTGTCAGGATTGGCAATAGGAGTTCAGCCAGCATTATCACAAACATCGGCACCCCACAGGGATGTGTCCTCAGTCCTATCCTATACACCCTGTTCACCCATGACTGTATCTCCTCCCACAAAGACAACATCATCCTAAAGTTTGCAGATGACACTGCAGTGATAGGTCGCATCACTGGCGGGGATTAAACAGCCCA
>NW_018127921.1:5525483-5529407 GCF_001952655.1 Monopterus albus | reverse complement strand
AGAGCATCTTGACCAGCTGCATCATTGTCTGGTATGGCAGCACTACTGCTATGGACCGCAAGTGCCTGCAGAGAGTGCTAAAGACTGAGGAGACGATCACCAGGACTCCACTGCCCTCTCTGCAGAGCATTTACCACCGCAGGGTGCATAGGAAAGCTGCCTCCATCCTCAAGGACCCCACCTACCCCTAGCACAGACTGTTTATACCCCTACCATCTGGTCAGAGGCTCTGAAGTGTGACATGCAGGACCTCTAGACTGAAAAACTTTCTTTTCCTCTGCCATCAGACTCCTAAACAACTGAGTCAGGACCTACCTCATGTAATTCCATCTGTACTGTTTACATACTCATTTTGCACATGCATAATTGCACACTCACTGCTGAGTATTTACACTCCACGGCTCCCATGTAGCATATATTCTCTCTGCATTATATTCTGTTCTTCTTGTATTTTTTTATTTGCTCCCTTCAATTGCTGCTTTAAAGTGCTTTAGATTTGTGATTTTACTGCCTATTTAGATTTGTGTTATTGCTCATCTGCTTTATATTTCACTTTATATTTCATTTGTATTATGTGGCATTCATGTGGACGGCAAAGAATTTCATTGTACAGGGAAACACGTTTCCTAACTGTGCATATGACAAATAAACACTTTGACATTGACATTTGACATTGAATTGTGTCAAGTACAGATGATTGGGCACTCTTTTGCTTGTAAAGTCTCAGAGCTTCATTAACTTGTTAGGACTTCAGGTAGGTCAGGAATTGTCATTAGTAACTGTCAGCTGATGACAATTTCAGATCTGATAAAATCTCTCACTCTTCAAACCTTGGCATAACCCTCAGCAATCATGTGTATGTCTAAGCAGTTGGTTGGGAATCTGAAAATGAAGCTAATAGATGCCTACAAAGTTAAGAGAGTGACAGTAGCACTGACAATTAAAAAAGCTAATTAAGATTCTTTGAAATAAACTATGATAATAGTTTTTTTGTCAAGCATTTTTCAAGCAAGAGGCAAAAATTGCTTTCTGGAGTTGGATGCTTAGGGATAATGATAGGAGCATTTAAGTGATCTGCATGAGATAAAACCAGGAAACAATTATACACAATAAAGGAAATAAACAGAAATCAGCTATGTAAAAGCCACCTCAAATAAAAGAGAGAGAACAAATTAAGGAAAGCTGTAAATGTAGTTTTAAAGATGGGAATTAAATTTGATGTTAAGTGGAGGGCAGCTCCAGAGTCGAGGAGCCTGTGCAACAAAAGTCTGATCCCCCTTTGTTTTTAATCACCATTCGTAACAGTTGGAAGCCTCAAGATGGTAGACCTGTGGCTCCTCCATAGGTTATAATGGGTTTTAAGTGTGGCTACATTCACATACACCAGAACATGCAATGTCTTGAATAATAATATTTTAAATTAGTTCTAAGGGAGACTGGGGGGCATTTCAATTAAGCCAAGATTGCAGGGAACCATCCAATCAGCATTATCTTTAAACATTACAGGCCATTAAAATGTCACATCAGGTTTAAATGATTACTGCACACTATACCTCTCTCTCAGCTTTCATACACAGTACATTAGCTATAATACTGTTAAAATGTGAACAGAGGTAAAGCAGATGTACAAGCATAAATACCTCAGACTGAAACTATTCCCTTTCTTTCTTAATTGTTTAAAACCACTAAAAGCAGAAGAAGCTTATATTTATTGTGACACGTACAACGATATTACATTTGAAGCTGAGGGTCCCGGGTGGCTGTGCACATACACACCACCGTCATGTGGAATGGGTGCCCAAGAACACTTTGACATGTGGACTGCAGACACCGAGATTCGAACCTTGAGACAACTGCTCTACCCACCGCACCACTGTCGCCTCCCCAAAAGCATATGTCAGATGTACATGTATGCGTTTGCCCATCTGTCCCGTGAGATGGAATCAAGGCCAGACAAGCAGCAAGGCATTATAATGATTTATCTTATTACAAATTCTAACATGGCTTGACCTACTAAAAGACTAATTACTATATTTAAAGGAGAGACAAAATTGATAGACACATTTTCAGCCATTAACATTGTAAATGGGTTCAGGTTTCAACATTTGAACAGTTGACAGGAAATAAAACTTGGACTCAAATCATTTCTTGGTGATGCAATCATAGTTAAAATGGCCCATTCAGCTTCTGTCATTGTATTCACAACCTGGTGGGAAGTTCCAAACATCTGAGACTTTCATGTTAGATGCCAAACTTTGGAGACTGATAAACACTGGCATCCTGCAGCTTCAGGAATTTCTTGCAATAATCCACTGAAGATCTTTTGATACATACTTCTGCTCAGTGGGTTAAAAGTGTTTTAACGTTGTGGATAATACTGTGCTGTACCATACCAGGTACAGTATGTAAATATGCATTTATACGAGTTTCAACTGTTTATAGCCATTTTAATTCCTGAAATCTACCACGGTTGTCGACTTCTAAAAAATAAAATTACATATGTAGCTGTTGTTAAAATGTCTTCACTAGCCAGTAACAGCTCAAGATACAGGTAAACATTTAATGCAGTAAGAGAACCTTAGGCCCTGTCAAATACAGTAGCTTGGCACTGTTTGAGCTGCTGGCTTGTAATAAGGTCTGTAGTTGATTCCCCAGCACCAAGGAAGCCATCATCAATGGAGATGAGACCACTTAAGTCCTGCTTAGCAAGGAATGTCTCTTGTAGACACAAAATGTCACACTGTTCCAACAGCTCATTGACAACAGTGCGGTGAGCTTTATCCTCCACACTCTGCCTTAAGCGTAGGCCACGACAGTTGTATATTACATTAAGTACCATATTTCATGAAACTGGGAGTTAAATTTCAACAGCCACAAGAAGCATTTTCTAGTTTATTTACCACTTGTTTGTTGAGAGAGGAGTAGCAATCACCAGTGCACAACATTCTTCCATAGCTATGCTGATGATATGCTAATTTGTTTCCACTGATCCTTACGACACCAACAGTCCTGATTTTCTAACCTCTTGCCTGATGTCAGTAAACCAGTGGAAAAGGTCAAGGTCAAAGGTCCGTGTTTATTTGTGATATGCACAGTTAGGAAATTTGTTTCCCTGTACAATGAAATTCTTACTTTGCCGTCCACACGAATGCCACAAAATACAAATGAAAAGTAGGTAAATAAGTAACACAAAATCTAAGGCACTTTAAGCAGCAAATGCAGCAATATAATAAAAATATATAAGAATATAATGCAAAGAGAATATATGCTACATGGGAGCAGCATGTGCAGCAGTCAACAGTCAATGTGCAATTATGCATGTGTAAACTGAGAATGTAAACAGTACAGGTCAACAGTACATGATGTATTTCCTGGTAATAGACTCCTCAGCTGTTTAGGAGTTTGATCGCAGAGGGAAAGAAAGTGTTTTTCAGTCTGGAGGTCCTGCATTTCACACTTCTGAACCTCAGGCCAGAGGGTAGGGAGGCAAACAGTCTGTGCTGGGGGTGGGTGGGGTCTTTGAGGATGGAGGCAGCTTTCTTATGCACCCTGCAGTGCTAAATGCTCTGCAGAGAGGGCAGTGGAGTCCTGGTGATCTTCTCTGCAGTCTTTAGCACTCTCTGCAGACGCTTGTGGCCCATAGCAGTAGTGCTGCCATACCAGACAATGATGCAGCTGGTCAAGATGCTCTTGATGATGCAGCTGTAGAAGTTGCAAAGGATCCTAGGCGACATGCCAAACCTCCTCAGCCTCCTCAGGAAGTACAGCTGCTGTTGGGCCTTCTTAACCAGCTGTGTGGTGTTACGTGTCCAAGTGAGGTCCTCACTGATGTGGACGCCCAGGTATTTGAAGCTGCTCACCCTCTCCACTTCGAGCCCCCGGATAACAGTGGCCGATGAGATCTCCTCTCCTTCCTCATGTCCA
>NW_018127921.1:5518882-5524737 GCF_001952655.1 Monopterus albus | reverse complement strand
CAGCTTCTCTCTGTACTGCCTCTTGGCCGCTGTGATGGCTTTTCTCAAAGCCATGCTTTGTACTCCGTCCGTTTGTACTCCATCCATTTGTACTCCGTCTCATCGCCTGATCTGAATGCATGAGAGCGAGCACGCAGCATGTGGCATACCTGACTGTTTATCCAGGGCTTCTGGTTGTGAAACCTTGTGTTGTGTATGGTGGGCACAATGTTGTCAATACAGGTGCTAATGTAACCGGTCACATACTCAGCATAATCTTGTATGCTGACAGAAAAGTCCTCCAAGGTGGCTGCAGCTTTAAACACATCCCAGTCTGTCTGGGCAAAACAGTCCTGCAGGGTGCCTTCAGTCTCTGGGGTCCAGAGTTTAATTTGTTTGGTGACAGGGTTTGTTTGTTTCAGTTTTTGTCTGTAAGCTGGATACAGGAACAAAGAAATGTGGTCCGATCGACCAAGGTGGGGGCGGGGTGCAGCCTTGTATGCACCACGTATGTTACTGTCAACATGATCCACTGTGTTCTTGTCCTGGGTGGAAATGTTCACATGTTGGTAATATTTGGGAAGTATAGTCCATAAATTCCACTGGTTAAAGTCGCCTGTAGCGATAAATGCCTTCCCCGAAGCAGCAGTGCGTTGTCCTCGATGTAGAGAGTGAGTCTCTAGCTGAATCGCGGAATCTGGAACTCTGTCAGAAAGCCAAGTCTCGGTGAGAATTACAGCACAGCATTCTCTGATTACCCATTGTGCTGTAATCCTAGCCCTTAGTTTGTTTTCCAAAGACTGTACGTTAGCTAGGAAGTGGCTGGGGAATGGCGGGCGGGGAGGGGGAGGCTTAGTAAATTCCCAGTGGCTGTGTGAGTTGGTGATATCCAGCAATGTCTGTGTGTTGTATGTTAGCAGTGCATGACATTTGTGCACTGCAGAAAGAGTAAAAAACACCATCTTGGTGGGCACCATCTTGTTTGATGGATGTTGGTTGCACAAAAAAAACTAAACCTAAACTAAATTAGGACAAGCAGGAACCTTACAGCCTGCATGTAATTTCAAACATTTTAAATTGTAACTACCACCTAAATTAAAACACATAACCTTGTTTTTAATCTATGGAATATTATGACTATTACACCTGGAACCTCTGAGCTCTTATAAAAGCTGTCTTATTCAAACCGGCTTTCAATAGATTCACTCCCTAATATTTTTTTATTTGTATTCTTTTTTTCTTTTTTTTTTTTTTTTACAAAATTGCATTTAAATTTCAATGTCACTTATCCTTAATTTTAATCTTTCATTTTCATGTTTTTTTCTATGTACAGTAATGTTTACTTTCTGCTTGACCTAAACTTTTCTTTATTTGTTACTGCTGTTTTGTTATTACTTGTTTTTTTTAAATATCTCCTTCTCTTTATGGGTAAAGCACTTTGACTTTCAACCTCTGTATAAAAAGTGCTATACTGTACAAATAAATAAGCTTGACACTTGTAGCTTTTGTGATCATCTTGTATTTGCAGGTGAACATTGTTTCTTTGTTCACCATCCTGTTCACCATGCATAAAGATGTGGACATGGCAGTGTGTCCCCTTTCCATCTTTTTCCTTTCAATTTTTTGTATTTGACTTTTCTGTTTGTGTGCATTTCTGTCTCACTCTGATGCTCTCTCTGTTTTTCACTGATGTACACAAAATTGTTATCCTTTGATGGGAGATTTTGAGGTTAATATGTTAATTTATGCAGCAATTTAATTAAAGAGATACAAGATTCATGCTTTTATCCTTCTTCCAAGTGATTTTCTGCATAAATATAAGACACTTTCCCTTTAAAATGTGAGTACACTATATTCTGTTATATATCAGGTTTTATTTATTTAACAGATGGTCAACCAAAGTACCTTACCAGACAGACATACAGCAAAATATCTAGTTAAAATAAAAGCTGTGATAATACACATAATACATTCCTCACAAATGATTTATTTATAATTATTTGGTTGATTTTTTTAACTTAAATGTGTTTGTGGGATTTGGCGAATGTGTTGCTATGACAGCATAGACAGAGAGGTGGAGAAATGAAGTCAGGGAGGCAGTGACAGGCGGAGTTTCTGCCTGTGAAGGAAAAAGTTTATGATGTCGGATTTGGTCATGAGCAGAGTATTCCTCGTTGCTTGTAGGGAGGGTTTTCACATTGTATTTTCCCAGAAAAAAACACTGTCAGTGTGTGATCTGTCGTACAGTAAGTGCTCCTACCTGGTCTGAATTTTAGACTGTCGAAGAACAAACATTTTGACCAGTCCCTTTTATTTAGGCTTGGCTAAAATCTAAGTTTGAATGAAATGGTTCAGATTGTGATTATATTTCTGCTTGGATGAAAGAAGAAACTGTAGTCCTGACAAGCAGAAAATACTAGTAAGGAAAATTAAAACATGGTGTGCGCCCCTTCTTCCAGGAGCCTTCAACCCTATTCTAATTTAATGAGGTAGAAAATACAAGGGAACAGGCTGCTCAACAAGTAGCGTTATGTTGCTTGTGTTACCTCAAAGTGTGTGTTTTTGTGCTGGTCGATGCTCGACTCAATACACGTCTGGCTGTTCTTACAACAGAGAAGAACACAGGAAACTTTCAGTGAAAGAGAAAAATACATGGCTTTGTCTCTCTTTGCAGTCCTACTTTTTGTTTGTCTCACCCTTGGCTCTTTTTCTCTGTGCTGCAGGCAGTCTGTAGTCAGTGTGTGTCTGCATCTTGATCTCTGCACACACACACACATCAGTACATGCATCTTAATCTTATGTGCTAGTAGCCTATTATGAGAGTTGATGAGATCTCATCTCAGCAGGTCACATTATTAACTCACTTCTGTGCAGCATCTCAGGCAATTTACATACAGTATGTGTTTGTATCTTGAACTGTGATTATGTGTGTTATACTCACGGTACGTTGACACATGTACTGTAGAGTAAACACAAGTGTGCTGCACTGTAGATTATGGTTCCTTCTCTGTTGTTTTCACTTCATGTCACACCTACAGTGTGCATCATGGGCACATATTTGGAGTTTGTGTTCAGTTTTGATCTTGTAATCATATTAATCACAAAATATGTATGACTTGCTAGTTATAAAAGCCTTGAATTATTTCTACTCAGGCTTGTATTTTGAGCCTGAAAGAGCAACAAGGTGAAAATGAGAGCGTGAAACAGATGCAAGGCAACACATGAAAAGTTTGGGCGAGCGAGTGCATGTGTGGCACACATGAAAGAGCATCCGAATTTCTGTATTTCTGTCTCCCTGTGCTTTTTTGATACCCTGATTAGCAGTTTTTATATTTAGATCATATTAATCCACTCAAGAGTTTGCATTCCCCTAAGGCACTGTCAGACACACATGCTCACATACAAATTTTATGTCATGTTACGCATGAACCTTAGAACAGAGTAAAACAGGATGCACAGAAATAGACAAAGAGTAAAAGAAATATATTGCAGAGCTATTTAAAGCCAATAAGAATGCACACAAAATTAATTTGATGAGTGATTGAGGTAAGCTTGCAAGTACAGATTTTAAGGCCTCAAACAAGTGTTGAATGTTCAGTCCTGGTTTTGTGCATGCTTAATTAAATTCAGTGTATATATCAAGCTCCCAGGCCTCTGGTAGAGGACCCGAGCTTGAAGGAAGGAATACAAGACTGCCCCAAAGTGAGGGGCGAGTGGGGAATTTTCTCTGTCTGTTTCTCTGTGTATGTGTGAGTGCCGGTATGCACACAGGTCTGCATGTGTGAAACAAATCCTGCAGAGTGATGGCCTTAAGCCCTATGTTGCCTCAGAATTGCTCTAAAGAGACAAATCCAAAGGCTTAGGCAAATGACACACACACACACTCTCTCTCATGGGTTTCATACCCTCATATGTTCTCTGCCACGTTTTTCTTTTCTGCATCCCGAACACACCTGGGTCTCTTCAGCAGTCCTCTCCTTCTGTCTCGTTTGGTTCAAAGATGTTATTTCTCTGTTTATCCCCTTTCTCCACACTTGCCTCTCTGGGTTGAAGCATTTTCTCTTCCCTCCTTCATCTGTACTGGTTTCACCAGTTTGCAGTCATAAGTGCAGTGAGGCGTAAAGTTAAAATGGCCTCCCTGTGGAATAAAAGGGTCGATGATTTCGGAAACACCACGCTGACAGATCATACACACACACGGATAACATGTAGACCCTGCCAAAGCCTTTCTGGCTTATTGTATTGTACTTCCTCCCCTGTTTTGGGACTTACCATATGTCTTTATGTGGCTACATTTGGTGTGTGTGTCAGTCTGCGTATGAGTGTTCCACGCCACCCTGTGATGTGTTAATTCCCAGTGTATGCATGTATCCGTTCAAGCAGGGAGAGAGGGTGCCAGCAGGTTGTGGTGGGAGGGTTGTAAACTGTTGACATATGAGTAAAATGTATTCTCAGCCAGGAACTTTGAATGGCTATTTGTGTGGACGCTGTAAAGCATCCACACTATGTTCTTCTGTTCTTTATTTATTGTGTGGATGCGAAACAACCACACTATGTTATCCTATTCTTTATCGCCCCTCATCCTATTCTAAATACAACAATCTGTTTGCTTTGTAAAATAGTTATTTCAATTTTGCCAGAAAAATATTAAATGTGGAGGAATAAACTCCACAGAAAACATTTTAGTGTAAATTTTTTCACATATTCAACAGTTATCACAGCCATCTGTCCTTATCCTCAAATGTTTGGACTTACCAGCAGAACCAGCAACCGAATTTATAATGGTTGTATTTTCAATGTTAGAAGCAATGTTAATTTCCTAAACCCTTGTATATTTGTGTTAAGTCTTGTATTCAAAATCAACAACACAATTCTGGTAGTCTGCTGAGATGATGCTTCTGGCTTTGTAGGATTCCACTTGGAGTCGATCAGTGAGGCCCAGGAACGCTGTGTCTGCAGACAGGCAACTTCCACTCTTTACTGCTGTGTGTGTGTGTGTGTGTGTGTGTGTGTTTTATTTAAGATTACAACAGCAAAATACATACATTACCAACAACATTTGCCAGCTGTAGGCCACCAAAGGACCATCATTCTTTGTGATATTTTGATTGACTACAAGTACAGTTTTAGCACTGGCACCAGATGTTAGCCTAATGTATGCCTTAATCAAGCCATATAATAACACGTGTGACAGTCTTTAATGTTTTGCATTAGTTGTAGATATCAGCAGCTCCCCTCTAGTTAAACTCAATAAAGATTCATGTCTGTGTATTCTGATTTTTTCATCCTACACTCTGCAGTCTTGCACTATGTCACTCAGGTAAATTTAGCAAGTATAAGCATTGGTCAAAGACAGAACAGCATGAAAAGGGTAATACAACCCAAACTCTGAAATTTGTGGGTGGGGACTGCAAAAAGGCAATGGAACACTAATCTTTTTTTCAAACAGCAGAAACTTCAGTGAACAGTTTAGCATATCCTTTCAACATTCATAAAAGTATTGCTGCTCCGTTATTCCCATTTGTTTGCTTCACCCACCATTCCTATCTGGTGCATGCTGAAGTCAATTTGGAATCCTGGTCTCCATTTCTTGGTCCGTGGCATCAGATCTCAGATGATTAAGTCACACAGCAGCTATAACACACACATATGCAATTTTTCAAAAATAGGATATAGACAAAAATTCAGAATTGGACATCAAGACCTGTAGTGTAAAGCCAGCCATAAAAAGATGCATAGTCAAAATGAATCTGTGAGGGAGTCTGTAAGTCAAACTTATCAATCACAACATCTTTTATCTGCAGGTGCTGTAAGGCAATCTGCCCATTTATACCTCACATGTTGATGTTCTTGGCCAGAGAATGTGTTAACAATGC
>NW_018127921.1:5515723-5518502 GCF_001952655.1 Monopterus albus | reverse complement strand
TTTGTTATATTACACAGGCTTATGTTGGTTTACTATTTACTTGCCCTTTGCATGGGTATATGTACATACACATTGAGAGCCAATGTATCAGACTGAAATTTACCGTGTGTCTGAAACATTTGGTCAATAAAGCAGATTCTGATAAAATATCCAGCCCTTCTGTATCTACTTTTGCAGCACACAGCTTCAGGTGTTTCTGTGAAAGTATGTTAAATTCAGGCAAAGTGCACTACAGAGTTAAACTCACACATGTAACAAACCATTTTTCAGTATAAACTCTTAATTTGAATGCTACCCAGTTTAAACTCAATTGAACTTTTTAAAATTGTTACCTTGCTCTAAACTATCATCCTGAATCCTGCATCTTAGGGACTGGACCGTGTATGGACCTAGACTTGGACTCTGTTGCCAAACTCCAGCAGAATAGTGTACAGTCAGACTCTGAAAACAGAAGAGCAAAACACCAATACTTTTACTTACCTCAATTAGAACTCTAAAACTGTCCATGAAGTATGCATTACAATCTCAAAACCTAGAAAAAAGGAAAATAGAAAATTAAATTAACTACATTTACTGGTATTAATAAAGTTACAACACTAGCAATCTTAAGAGAAATTATTTATTGGATATGAACTCAAAGCATTTAGCTAAATTAATAGTTTATCACATTCAAACAGCACAGGTTTACTGTCATTTTCTTGTTGCTATGGCAGCTTTCTCACCAAAATCATTACATTTGCAATCGTTGCAAAATGCATGTTACAGGCTGAAGAATCAGACAATGCTCACTGTTGGTGCAACACATTTGTTTATGCAGAAGCTGTAAAAGAAAAAACAATACACTTTTATACTCTCATTACATTGTTTTAAGCAACATTATAAAACACAGTGTAGCTTTAATGTACTTAAAGCTTAAATGGCATATAACTGAAGATCACTCAACTGGACTGTTAAAGAAGTGCATTCGTGCGGTTCGGATTTTAAGCCTCACATGCAACAGAGTTTTACAAACTGACCTTAAAATTATAGAAATCATCACAAAAATATTGTTCACTAGTAAGCAAGTAAAGCGAAGGTTAAAGCTTTCATTTGTGATCGTTTCAACCAAGTACTTACTTGCAGAATAAAGACCTAGCACATGTTTGTTCAAATAGCTTTTAGACAGGAAAAGGATCTGCATTAGTTAGTCCGGAAGAAACTACTCGAATGGCAAAGGTTCCACTTACATATATATTACTGTAAGGCAATTTGTACAGGAATACACATTATGAATCTTGATTAATAATTCTCTTAATATTTAAAAAAGGATCATGCTGTAAAAGCATTATTGCAATAAAGCTTAACCATTGATTTAATTTTCATAATACTAAATGTGGTTGCGCTTATTTTTCTGCACTACAAAATGACAATATATGTTTGAACATTTAATCCGATAAATATATACAATTTACGAAGTACAGTGCTTAGTTTTAAACCAGATAAAACATGTGAATAATATTAAAGACTAACAACTAGTGTATTGTGTACGTGTATACACTTGGCTCTAGACTCCACCTCGCTCCTTGACTACGTTCACTTCATTACACTTTTACTCAATGAGTCTATTCAATAGTATTCCTGATATACATTTTTATTCTCTTAGGGACAAAAAATGTCCGATCTGTGGTACTGCAGACATGCACTTGTCTAGAAGTAGCGTACAAACCCTTTCCCGGACTGAGTGAAAACTTGCTAAATTCAGGATTGTCCCATCTCTCCTCACAATGTCTACTTTTTCTGGAAAAGTACGCGTTGAAAATGGATTTTTAAGTATCTCTGAAACCAAGTGAATTTCTTCTCCTCATTCAGCCATTATGGGTGTAAAAACTTCTAACTAACATGTATTGATGTATGCAGATCGCTGAAGACATGTCATGCTATTCGAACATGGCTGTGACAGTTTTGCTCTGACAAAAACCAATCACAGAACGGACAAATGCTGACATTGTAGAGCAGCTAGCTCACCCTGTGAGGCGAATTTGAAATTTCATTGATTAAAGAAACAGTTCCATTGCGATTAAAGTTTAACTTACATCAGACAGCACTACTGATTCTGAAGGGCCTTGGCAGATTACATTGACATAGTAACACACAGAAGCTGAAATCTGATTGGACAAAATTTAGGTTGTAAATGTGGGTCAGAGCTTCTAATAGTGTTTAGCCCAGCAGAGAAGACGTCACTGGCCCTAACTGACCACAACTGATAAATATATCAATATCAGATATTTCAATATCTGATAAAAATGGCACTGGTGCAAAAAATTCTAACTTTTTTTTATAAATAAAAATTAAATCAAGGGATGCCATTTATCCCAGACCTAACTGAACAACTTAGTGAACACAATATCACATGCAGCATTTTTTTTTACCTTGCACAAGCTGGGACAAGAGCTCCTACAGATCAAGCTGAATATGTTGGGAACTATTATTTTGAGCTGCCATAAAAACCACTCCAGCAACTATTGGTCTGGATGTGTATAGTGCACAGAAACGTCATGAAAGACACAGCAATACAGCAAAAAACAAACAAACAAACATGAGAACATGCTCATGAGAACTGCATGTAACAGCACAGTGTAAGCTTGATACATGCATTCAGTAGGGAACATGCACTAGCTATTCCACTTCTACTGTTTATTCAGTACACATACAAGACATATAATAATTTCACTTTAGGTCTCTGGGTGTTTACTGGCCCTTAGTAAACATATTGCCAATAATTTTTCCAACAATCCCTTAG
>NW_018127921.1:5511558-5515394 GCF_001952655.1 Monopterus albus | reverse complement strand
TTTCAGCTATCAAAATGTTCAGCTCTTCAAGGACATTCATACTACTATTCAGAACTTTTGTAAACTTCATACATTTTAAATATTCAGCTTTATTTTGAAAATCTTGCCCCATTCAAATGAATGGGAAAATTCAACTTCAGCATACTTTCAGCTATCAAAATGTTCAGCTCTTCAAGGACATTCATGCTTCTCTTCAGAAGTTTTCTAAACTTCATACTTTTGAAATATTTAGTTTTGTTTTGAAAATCTTGCCCCATTCAAATGAATGGGAAAATTCTACTTCAGCAAACTTTTAGCTATTTTAGCTATTAAAATGTTTAGCACTTCAAGGACATACCTGCTTCCATTCACAATTTTTTTTGAAATATTTAGTTTTATTTAGAAAATTTTGCCCCATTCAAATAAATTGGGAAATTCTACTTAAACCTAATGTCAGCTATTAAAATGTTCAGCTATTCAAGGACATTCATGCTTCTTTTTAGTGTTTTTTGAAGCTTAATACTTTTGAAATATTTACCTTTATTTTGAAAATGTTGCCCTATTCAAATGAATGGCGAAATTCTAATTCTGCATACTTTCAGCTTGCCAAACCATTCAGGTGTAAAAATGTTCAGCATTTTCAGGGCGATCTTTCAGGAATCAGCATCCATACGCATTTTCTTCAGAAAGGTTTTTTTTAACAGAAATTTAGCCATTGGAAATGAATGGGGCAAAGTTGGAAACTTAATATCTCAGGCATACTTTGGGCTAGAAACGCAATTTCAACTCTGTTCAACTCATGAGCCGTTCAGCTACCAATGGCGCAGTCTTGATATCTTTTATGGTTTCTTTATAATCGACATTTATATTTTGTCTATTTGTCCATAGACAACGAATGGGCCAATACAATCCAATGCCACTGGCTGCCTATGCATCACGTGACTCCTTGGTCTAGCAGCTCTTGCTATGCTTTTCCTCTTTCTCATTGCCGCTTTTGTGCTTGATTATGCCATTCTTAAGCTTTATACACATATAATAGATGACAATCGTAGAGAAAATTGTCATGAATTCAGCTGTCAGTGTTATTGAGATGGGATGAATGGTATTTGCGTAAGTCGCACATTCCAGCGCATACCATCTCACTGCTCCATAGACTTACAGTCAATACAGAAGATCCACTGAACAAACATCGGCATATTTGTAAATTGTAACTGTTCCTTCATTTTGTTTAATCTTGACATAATACAACAGTGGAATAACACAACAAAGTGCTGTATATATAATAATATTGGATGCCACATTTGCCGCGTCTCTCGCTCTGTCACTCCCTGACTTGCAGTCAAATAATATGCTGGAAGGAAAACCTCTTTGAAGGAACCGTGGCGTTTTATAATTACAATTTGTTTAATATCATGACATAATACAACAGTGTACTAACACAAGAGGGTGCTCTATTTGTTTGAAACTGAATGCAGAAATGCACGTCTGGGGCCTATTGCACAAAACTAGGATAAGGGATTAAGCCGGGATATCTTGGTGATCCTGGCTCAATTTATCTGTGATCCGGTTGCACTAAAGCTGGATTAGATGGCGGTAGGATGTTATGGTATAAATTACCATGGAGATTTATTCTGTGGAGCTAGCCTGCTCCAGACCAGGCTAAGTTCCAGGATTTATTTTATCTCATCCCTTATGTCAGTCAGCAGTCACCACAAACGGAAACCAATAGTTATTTCACTGCACACTATACATTGTTATCACATATAATTAGACCCACTGTCATTGTTTAAACGTTTGTGATCATTGCAGTCAAATTTTTTGGACATTAGATGTTTATTAAATCTTTGAACAAAATCCAAAAGAAAATTCAAGATTCAAAGTCCAAGATTCAAGATTTTTATTTGCCATTTATGCATAGACAGACAGTCCAGGCATATAGGAATAAATTTGCCATATTATTTAGAATATTTTTATTTTGTTTGTATCACATTTGATACATTTTTGGCGATTTCTATCTGCTCAGAAACTGGTGTATCAAATATGATACAAATGGCTTTATAGGATTAATAAACTCAGTATACTTTCAGCTAGAAAAAACATTCTGGTATCAAAATGTTCAAGTTTTTCAGGACATGGCATGTATTCAACTTTTTTTTTAACAACTTTCATACTTTTTAAAATATTTAGCATTTATTCTGAAAAATATGCCCCATTCAAATGAATGGGGAAATTCAACTTCAGGATATTTTCAGCTATCAAAATGTCCAGCTCTTCAAGGACATTCATGCTTGTCTTAAGGATTTTTGTAAACCTTATACCTTTGAAATATTTAGCTTTATTTTGAAACTCTTGCCCCATTGAAATGAATGGGGAAATTCTACTTAAGCATACTTTCAGCTGTTTCAAGTATCAAAATGTTGACCTCCTCAAGGACATTCATGCATCTCTTCAGGATTTTTCTAAACCTCATACCTTTGAAATATATAGCTTTATCTTGAAAGTTTTACCCCATTCAAATGAATGGGAACATTCTACTTCAGCATACTTTCAGCTATTTCAGGTATCAAGATGTTCAGCTCTTCAAGGACATTCATGCTTCTTTTCAGGATTTTTGTGAACCTTATACCTTTGAAATATATAGCTTTATTTTGAAAGTTTTGCCCCATTCAAATGAATGGGAAAATTCTACTTTAGCATACTTTCAGGTAGATATGCCTTTCAGGTGTCAAAATGTTCAGCATTTTCAGGGCGATCCATAGCATCCATGCACATTTTCGACAGGAAATGCATTTCTCTAGTTTCAAATATGTCTTCTATGCAAAAAGAGTAACAGCTTTCTCTAATATCACTTTTTGTAGATGCAAGAAATTAGTTAATAATGTGTAAATTCTTTGAGGTTGGGTTTACTGAACATGATTTTATAGGATATAATGAGAAAGAGAACAATTAACATAACCATAATTATTGTTTTTCACAATAGATGTTTCAAAATGAGACCCTTCAGCAGCTATACTTTAACTTATTAAACTGCCTGTTTTGAATGGGCTTAATTGGTAGTGCAGCTGTCTGTCCAACTGCCAGGCACAGACAACTAAATGATCACTTTGACTGGAAGCCATAGGGATATAAAGCAGAGGATCATTATCCCCCTCCAGTATATTACTGTTCACCAGGCTCACACAGAACTGTCAGTGTTTGATTTTTTCTTTTTATTGTAATGAACTGAGCTACACATTATCTTACAAAGTCCAAACTTTCAGAATCTGCTTCATTAACTGAACAATGGATGTTATTTGTAAAGGTTTTTTTTTAATATGGCATAGCAGAATTGTACAATACAGTACGTGATGTTAACCTTTAGCTACTTATGAGAGCTTCCTGGTGTCAGTGTCATTAGTAAAGCAAGCTGTACATTTTTCCCCCCCTAGTAACATACTGTATGCAGCAGGTTCAACAAAAAGACATTTTAACATTTTTCTGCTTGAGCCATGATTTATCTCTTCAGATGGCTTATTGTGGGTGTTTCATGAATGGGAGTACCGTTTTTTGGACTGACATTGCCTTGTGTGTCCTCCTGTCATATATATTTTGACCTTATTTTTGTGTATCCGTGCAGTAAAGGTGCCTGCAGTCCAGTATCTGCATTTCAATAATTTCAAACTATGTGCTGCATTCTTTGTTGCTGTAATGATCCTCTGCCTCTGTAGGGATTCTCAAAGTTAATACACAAACCAGGTTTGAATCCACAATGCAGTGAGCACATGGTCTGCACCCCCGGCCCAATTAATCACCAGAGCAGCACTGGCATACAAACAGACCCGGTCTGATCTATTACCAGGTGCAGTGAGATGTGGCAG
>NW_018127921.1:5508230-5511538 GCF_001952655.1 Monopterus albus | reverse complement strand
TCCCTTCTGAGCCTTCTGTAGGCTGCTGCTGCTGAATTTTGTCTTACTAAACCTGAAAACGAGAAGCAGACACGAGTGGAAGAGAGAGGAGCAGAGAGAGAAATCAGTAAGAGTAAGACAGATGTAGAGTGAAAAAGATCAGTGATATGGGAAAGGAAAAGGAATCTCATCAGGCCTTCCACTTCTCAATTTCTCTCTGGCTTTCACCAGCAGTGGAGACAGACTAGCCCTGCAGTCAATTGCAGGTGCTACTCAGACTATAAATGGAGCGAAGATGCAATGTTCCCCTTCCAGGAGAATACCAATGAAATTAAATTTCAGTAATATGCACACAAACAATAGTTTAGTTCTAGACTTCTAGACTTGACTCATATCAAGACAAATTTCAGATCTGATAATAAAGTGTTATAGTAGCGTATTGTATATGAAGTAAAACCAGGCATGTCATATTTGTTCTCTGATGAACCAGATTTGACTCTTTTAGTCAAAATGAAGTGAAATGTTCTTGGTGATAGTAACAAAACTCAATATAAGGCAATACATTTAGCCAAAGGCTAAGTCGAATGAGTGATTTGAAAAACAGCAAAGCTTGAAAAATTAAGTTTTTATAAAAGGAAAAACCTGCACCACTGCTTTATTGAAATTCCATTCTTTTGTGTTTTTATATTTTGTATGTCCTTTATTTTTGATGACAAATTTGATCCTCCTGGGCATAGAGCAATGTTCTGCCATTCTTTACACATGGGGTTTTTTTGCTTTACCTTCTGCTTTAACATATTCCAAAGATCTTTTTTTTTAAATCAAGCCAGGGAAGACACTTCCAAATCATAGTTCTTACTTTGTTCTTCTTTAAAAACCCTTGAAATCACTCTTGGGGTCATTGGCATGATGGAATCCTCATCTCCTTCACTATGTTGGTTATACTAACTTGAAAGTATAGTGCCATCTATAAATGTCATTTCCCCTACACCTTCTGGCCTATTGCCAAGCAGTATGATAATGCAATACACTGTTAGAAAGTTTGGAATATAAAATGGTGAGAGCTGTGTCAGTTTTGTTTAATGTAAACCTTGATGACTCTGACTTGGGTAATGGAGACATGACTTGGACTTGACTAGGATTATTCTTTGGTGACTCTGGCTTGACTTGGACTCAAACACTGGGGACTCGAAGCTTGACTCAGACTCAAGGTTTAGTGACTTGACTACACCACTGGGTGTGAGTGTCCGTAAGTGCAAGACACACCAGCCACACATCAAGCGTGTCGTCAATGCGATTAAAGTGTACAGTTAAGCACACTGATATTGCTTCATATCCAAGAGAGGTGGATGTCCCCATGTGTCTCGACACAGCAGCCATAGGGGAGCATGACACTTTTGTGTTTGCCCCATTTTTCATGAGTTAAACTCAAAGATCTACAACTTGTTCTATGTAGACAAAAGGCCTATTTCTCTCAAATATTGTTCACAAATCTGTCTAAATCTGTGTTAGTGAACACTTTGCCAAAATAATCCATCCACCTCACAGGTGTGGCATATCACGATGCTGATTAGACAGCTGTAAATAGGATCCAAGCCATTCAAAAGCCCTAGTTACGGCGGTGCGTGTGTTATGTGCATGCTAGTGTCTGCTGCAGTGGATGGTGTGTATGTTCACTTTGTGCCTTTATTTGTATTATGTATATCCTCACACATTTGAGCTTTAGCATTTTGTTTGTATGACCATTTGCCTTTATGTTTTGTGTGCACTCAGTAATAACCAGTCTGCTTGTACTGACAGCTGAAGTTCATTGTGGGTACAGTCTGACTAGTCCGGTTGTCTTTCAGCTAGTCACAACTTGCAGTGTCCTTTCATGGCTTTAATAGTCAAGAAACACTTTGTGTGTATTGTAGAGGGTGCATGTGTAGAAACATTTGCACAAAAGTATGTGTAGCCTATGTTAGCGGTCCCCAACCATTTTTGTACCAGGGACCAGTTTCATGCATGAAAATTTTTCTGTGGACTGGGTAGAGGTGCGGGGGTTCCAATAACAAAAACCTTTGTCAGTTCATAGTATGTAATCTGAATGCAACAGTTACACTTTATATTAGGCAATTACAATAATTCCACACTATAATGTCAACTCACCATAATGCAGAGTCAGTGGGAGCCCTGGGCTTGTTTCCCTGCAACTAGATGGTCCCATCTGGGGGTGATGGGAGACAGTGACATTCGAATTGTGTTTCGTATATCCAGTCTACTCTGTAGTATTTTTTTGGTGGCTGTCACCGCAGAAAACTCCACCCCACAAAGATATGAGGTTGGAAATGGAAGAAGGGCTTTCAGTGTTTTTGTGGCAATGTCAGGCTAATCTGCTTTGACTTTAATCCAGAATGCAAAGAGATTTGAAGTTGACTCAAACATGGATCGAAGGCCACCATCATTTGCAATCTCGACCAACATGTTGAAAATCTATGCGTTCACTCTCTGTCTCCACATTTCCAGCTTGGCTTTGAATGCAGCAACCTTATCTGACAACTTGAAAACAGTTGTCATTTTCCCCTGAAGTGAGAGATTGAGTTCATTGAGCAGGTTAAAAATGTCACACAGGTAAGCAAGTTTCAAGACCCAATCAGTGTTGCTGAAATACTCTGCCAGTGGTGATTTCTAGGAGAAATCTCTGCAGGGGCTCTCATAACTCAAAAACTATAGTCAACAGTTTGTCTCTAGAAAGCCATCTAACTTCTGTGTACAAGAGAAGGCATCTACAGGTGCAGCTCAATAAATTAGAATGTCATGGAAAAGTTCATTTATTTCAGTAATTCAACTCAAATAGTGAAACTCGTGTATTATATAAATTCAGTACACACAGACTGAAGTAGTTTAAGTCGTTGGGTCTTTTAATTATGATGATTTTGCTCACCTTTAACAAAAACCCACCAATTCACTATCTCAATAAATTAGAATACCTCATAAGACCTATAATAAAACATTTTTAGTGAATTGTTGGCCTTCTGGAAAGTATGTTCTTTTATTGTATATGTACTCAATACTTGGTAGGGGCTCCTTTTGCTTTAATTACTGCCTCAATTCGGCGTGGCATGGAGGTGATCAGTCTGTGGCACTGCTGAGGTGGTATGGAAGCCCAGGTTTCTTTGACAGTGGCCTTCAGCTCATCTGCATTATTTTGTTCCTCAGTTTCCTCTTGACAATACCCCATAGAGAATCTATGGGGTTCAGGTCTGGTGAGTTTGCTGGCCAGTCAAGCACACCAACACCATGGTCATTTAACCAACTTTTGGTGCTTTTGGCAGTGTGGGCAGGCACCA
>NW_018127921.1:5506460-5506967 GCF_001952655.1 Monopterus albus | reverse complement strand
GGTGTTTTTGGCAGTGTGGGCAGGTGCCAAATCCTGCTGGAAAATGAAATCAGCATCTTTAAAAAGCTGGTCAGCAGAAGGAAGCATGAAGTTCTCTAAAATGTCTTGGTAAACGGGGGCAGTGACTTTGGTTTTCAAAAAACACAGTGGACCAACACCAGCAGATGACATTGCACCCCAAACCATCACAGACTGTGGAAACTTAACACTGGACTTCAAGCAACTTGGGCTATGAACTTCTTTACCCTTCCTCCAGACTCTAGGACATTGGTTTCCAAATGAAATACAAAACTTGCTCTTATCCTGAAAATAGGACTTTGGACCACTGGGCAACAGTCCAGTTCTTCTCCTTAGCCCAGCTAAGACGCCTCTGCTGTTGTCTGTGGTTCAGGAGTGGCTTGACAAGAGGAATACGACAACTGTAGCCAAATTCCTTGACACGGCGGTGTGTGGTGGCCCTTGATGCCTTGACCCCAGCCTCAGTCCATTCCTTGTGAAGTTCACCCA
>NW_018127921.1:5501969-5506373 GCF_001952655.1 Monopterus albus | reverse complement strand
TGATTGTCTTCTGGACAACTGTCAGATCAGCAGTCTTCCCCATGATTGTGTAGCCTAGTGAACCAAACTGAGTGACCATTTTGAAGGCTCAGGACACCTTTGCAGGTGTTTTGAGTTGACTAGCTGAGTGGCATGTCACCATATTCCAATTTATTGAGATAGTGATTTGGTGGGTTTTTGTTAAATGTGGGCCAAAATCATCACAATTAAAAAACCCAAAGGCTTAAACTACTTCAGTCTGTGTGTACTGAATTTATATAATACATGAGTTTTACTATTTGAGTTGAATTACTGAAATAAATGGACTTTTCCACGATATTCTAATTTATTGAGCTGCACCTGTATGTTCTGCATCCATCTCTTCACGGAGCTGCTCGAACAGATACGAATTAAGGGCATATACTTTGATGTGGTTAATAACTTTAATCACATCTTGCAAAACACTGTTAAGCTCAGGTGACAGTTTTCGGCTCACCAGCATTTCTCTATGGATGACACAGTGTGTACACTCACATTGGAAAGCGACCTCCTTGGCCCATGTTGTCAGACCTGAAAGCCATCCAGTCATCACAGCCGCTCCATCTGTGCATATTTAAGTCAAGGACTTAAATAGTTCTGCAGCTGTGGTGTTGGTTGGCAAAAATAGTGCACATAACAAATCCTCATGCACATCCTCTTGAAAAATATATCACACAAAAATGAGCAATATTGCCTTGTTGTCAACATCAGTAGATTTGTCCACCTGAATTGCATACCGTGGTGACTCATTTGTCCTCTCTAACAACTGTGCCTCAACATCCTCTGCTATTTCATCAGTTCTTCTTGTTATGGTGCTAGCCAAAAGGGGGGCATTTGCTACCTTTTTCACGGCAGCCTCTCCAAAAAGTTCACTGCAAATGTCCTTAGTAGCAGGCAGAATCAACTCTTCCCTAATAGTAAAAGGCTTCTTAGCTTCAGCAATGCAGTCCTGAACTAAGAATGTTGCTTTCAGCACAGACACATTTATTGAAGTGGTGGCCCTCAATAACTGTTTTTATCCTTCTGGTTCACATTTTTTTCTTAAAAAAATTCAAAGGGCTTGTCTTTTAATGCGGAGTGTTTTGTCTCAATGTGGCGGAGCATTTTTGAGGGTTTCATGGCTTCATTAGCTTGTTGGTCACTGCAAATTATGCATAGCGGGTGTGGAGCTTGAATCAACTGTTGCGATGAACCCATAACTTAGGTAGGAATCATGTTTTTTTTTTTTTGTTGGCAGTCTATGACCCTTCTCCTGTACCATCATTGCTCATTCCTTCCCGAAAAAAGCGCTCCAGTGAATTTTGTTTTTGGCTCCTTTTTTTTTCAAAGGTTAGCTTGTGTCGCTGATGCATGAAATTATGGAGTGCCGTTTGTAAAAATAGCACTTACACTAGTTTTCTCACATTTAGCTGAATGTGACAGCATGTTTTCTCACATTTAAATGTGACAAAGTCTAAATGTAAATGTTAAATATAAATGTAAAATGCTAAGAGAAAACTAGTGTAAGTGCTATTTTTACAAACGGCGCCCCATATGAAATGGCACGCCAGAGTCAAGTGCGGTAGTGAGGTGAAGGCGGAAACAGTCGTTTTTCAAAATAAGATCTCGAAGACTAATGAAAGAAAAATAACTATAATTTTAACCACAAAATTTTTTCTTTGCGGCCTGGTACCAAATGATCCATGGACCGGGGGTTGGGGACCCCTGGCTTATGTGTCTGGCCTTCCAGCACAGTCTTTGGTTCATGCAGTTGCAAAAATGTGGCACAGAATTAAAGACGGGTTTGCACAGAAAGCATTTCAGCTGCATATTGTAGTTGTCAGTCTTGTGCATCTGACATATTAGATGTGTTTCTATGTTAATCTATCCACCTGTCTACACAGGCCATGTTTAACCAACAAGTTTAAAACCATGTCTCCACTCTCAGCTTTTTGAAAGTGTGTGAGAAAGTGAGGGTAGGCTAAAATGTCCCCACTTTCACAAGCTGTTCTCACATACCATAGTCTAAAACTCAAAACTGGTCTTCATAATGTACTGTATAGCCATAGAAGTACAAACATACAAGCAAACACATCCTCTCGCTAAAGCAGACCGACACTGACAGGAGTAATGGAATGGACAGTTTATCAGAGCTTCAGGCAGTTCTCCTGAAAATGCCTAACCATAATACCTGATCACACAATTACCATACAGTGTAACAAGAGCAGCAGCACCCTCTGGGCCCTCTGTATGTGTGTGAGTATGTGTGTTTGTTTACTTTGATGTCTCTGTGGTAACTGTAAAGTCAGAATTGCAGTTTGGGTTGTGTGTTTGTGTATGTGTGTGTTCTTGCTACAGACCAAAACAAGTATTTTATATTTTGTTACAGAGTGAGGACATTTTTGGAAAGTGAGTACATCTGGCATTTACATAATATTTTATTGGTTACGCCTACAATGGGAAGAAGCCTAATCTTCTACATGGATTGCTGGGACAAAAAGGAAAAGACTAGCTTTTCCACCTGCAGTAGACATTCTTTCTATTGAAGGTACTGCAGGATTTTATGCAAAAATAGACTAGGCAATATATGAACAGTACATCTACACTAATGTATTCATTTAAATTGCCTTTAGCTTGGAGCAGATAATTTATTGAGACCTGCAAAAGAATGCTAAATAACAACATTACCAGGTGTTGTGTAGCCTTGACAGTCAAAGATGACAACATTTTGAATGAAGTAAATACAGAGCACAATGCACTGTACAACAGATAGACTATGTAAAGTCATGTTGTTGGACAGCCTTAAAATAATCACATTTTTTTGGGTAACTGGGGAACTAAATGAAATTGTAAACACTTCCACAGCTGAGGATATATGTATACCTGTTATATTTGTAATACTGAAGTGCTTCACCACTGCTGTGGAAATATAGCTGTTTTGAAATGGACTCTTGAATTATCCACAGCTTTGACATTTTCCTTTATCTTAATTCTGGACCTGTCATTGTGCTGTTAAGCCCGCACGTGTGATCTGAAATTATTACAGCTTATTGTGTTCTCACAGCTTTATTGCCACCCTGGGTGCTGTGGAGAAGGACAAACATATACTGTACAAGGACAAGGCACCTCTCTGCTTTTCCTGAGTCAGTGAAAGGCAAAACAAAACAGATATTTGGTGAAGAGGTTGATGGCCTGTGGAAAACATAGAGGGGAGAAGGTGAGACATTTAGAGGATGATTTTGATTTGATTTGATTTGATTTGATTTATTTATTCTTTCAAGCATATAAAACAGTTGATATAACAACACCCATTTTTACACACAATCCAATATCAATTTGCTTATACCTAATACATGCTTGAATGGAGTAGGAAGAAGTCAGACTTATCCAGTCCTATGCCATGACATCATCTTACCATCATTGGTTTTCAAGCAATAAATGATTCACTTCTGCACACACACACATTATACTAAAAAAGAATATAACAGTTAACATTCTTAAATCACACAATTGATATACTAAAGAATGGTTACAAAATATAATCATTGAGCCTGTTCTTGCATATATCTTGATTGACACACACCTTTATATTTACGTTTGAACTCGTCAATTCTATTACTATTTTTTAAGTCCACACTTAAATTATTCCATAGTTTTACCCCACTTATGGAAATACAAAATCTTTTTTTGGTTGTACGTATAGCATGCATTTTTAAATGATCAAAATAAGGCTAGGCATTTTTATTTTTTTGGGGGGGGAAATATAATAAAGAGAGAACTGGAAAGTTTGATGGCTTTTAGAAAATGAGGACAAAGTGAGAAATAAAGAATGAGATGTCAAAGAGTGGACAGAGGAGGATGGCCTTTGGAGAACGATTAAGTGACAGAGATGAAATTTTTGAGAGGAAAATAAAAAAGTGATGAAGATGAGAGAGAACAACTAATTTAGCAGGCCGCTGTGGAGGAGAACAAGAGACATGGTGCAAGGGGGAGTGAGACGGCATAACGGAGAGATGGAAAAAGTGATTAATTTAAAAACCAGATAGTGCTAATGAGGCTCTGTATAAGAGGGACAGCAAGTGAGATTGAAAAATGGAATTAATTTGAAGGCCACATGACACCACATTGGCTAATTAAAGTTCCTGATGACCTGCAAGCTTTATTTGATGTCCTTGTTGACTGCTGATCAGAAAGATTGGGCATTTTTTATTTTTTTTCATATTCCTGTTCAGTTGAATGACTCACACACTTGATTTCTTCTGCCTTTTTCCCTATCTAAACTCCCTTTAAATTCATTGTTCTTATTGTTATTGAAGCAGGCCATCTCATGGGGAAAAATTAATGTCCGTTCATCCTATACAGTTTATGCATATTTTATACAGATTTGCAAATAAATGAAAGTAATCA
>NW_018127921.1:5500499-5501945 GCF_001952655.1 Monopterus albus | reverse complement strand
TCCCCTGACTAAGATGCAAGGAAAAGCTGCAAGTGAGGGAAATGTGGATACAGTTGAGCTAAGTGACCCCTGTAATATAATGTTATTCTCAGGAACTGAATATTTTGGTGGTGCTATACATTAGATGTAAATGAAAACACTACAGTAAGTTTGTGTTCACATGGTTCAAAGACTGTTGTTTTGGTAGTCACATTTTTCCAAATACCTTATGTCCATGTAATATTTATCTGCTGTTTGCTTCTTCAGCTCTTCACTGACAGAATTCTGTTTCCTCCTAATGAGAACTGCTTTTCTCCCAAGTCTCTGAATCTGACTGCTGTCTTTGCAGGTGACACGTGCAAAGAAGGAAGTCAGGTGACATCAGTTTAGAGCCACAAAGGGGGCAGGTTGGGGTATATGGATGAGTCAACAAAACACTGTACATTAACAGGGGAGGTCTCTGTTCCTTTTTTGTTTCAAACCAGTAGCCAACATTAGGTCAATACTAATTTCTTTAAACAATACAGTAACAATGATAAATTCTACATCCATTCAATGAGGTCTGCTTTAAAAATAGATGCAAATTGAAAGACTTCAGTGTAAATACAGGTGCAGATACAGGTGTGACTCATCTTGACAGTGTCTTGACAGGAACATTACTTTGCTAAGATAATTAATTACATAACAGATAATGTTCTTTCCCTTCTATGAGAACAGCTTGTATCTTAGGCAAAGAACAAATTGCAACAGTAACTAATTTGCTGACTAAGACTCCTGCATGACACTAATTCCTTAAATGCCTCCCAGAGGAGTAACATAACACTGAGTTCCTGGATTGGTTCTGAATACTGTGGCGCTGAGCGTTCAGGTGAAGATGAATTTAGGGAGGATGTCACAAGGATGGTGGATCCAGACTGTAAACGGGAAAATTAGCAAAACAAACCTATTTGTGCACAAGTCTAAACTGAGGGCATGTAAATTACCTTCTGTTTACCTGGGAGGTATGGTTGGGTCACTTGGGGCATGCACACCTGTTGCTTCACTTCAAATTTGATTCACTGCCTCGGAAACACATTGAGATGGAAAACATAAACTGAAAGAGACTGAGAGAGTTGAGTAGAAACCTGAGACAAGATTTCACCATGGCTAAAGTAAGTAAAGGAATAAAGAAGTATGGTAAAAGGGGACAGAAACCTTAATTCAAACTAATTGAAAACTGCAAATTAAGCAAATTGAAATTGAAACATTAATAACTGAAAGTTAGATATTCAGAGCGGAGGTTGAAGGGCAGAGAAAAAAAGAGGAGAGAGAAGTGTTTGATGCTCAGCCAATATTGGCCAATGACGGTGCCAAAGGAGAGCATTGAAAGTGAAAGAGAGGGATCCCAGAATCCCGAGGGAAGAAAATGCCCCATTGAGTGAGAGCTGAGATCTTTTTACATTCCTGTCATGGCAGAGGGAGGAATGA
>NW_018127921.1:5499247-5500448 GCF_001952655.1 Monopterus albus | reverse complement strand
GGAGGGAGAGAAGTGGATCCCACATGACAGAAAATTTTACAAGCTTTTCTACAGTGTATGCCCGTCACTAGAAGTCATATTCAAATTCCTAGTCACTGAAGCAGCTGCATTATCGACATTCATGTGAAGCCTTTCCCAGTCTTCCTCTCCCTCTTCTCTTTATTCATCTTAATGTTTTAAATCTTCTGCTTTCTTCTTTCCTTTCTGTCTGACTTTGGCTCAGTGCAGCATTGATTTGTATTCTTTTTGGTCATATGAAAAGCAGAGAGGAAAATTGATGCAGCAGGAGAAAGCAAGACAAACAAAGGTACATGGAGGTCAGAGAAAGAAGATGGAGGAGAGGTGAAATAAAGCTTTCTTTCTTCTGTTTTTCTCTTATCAAACAATACTGCCAAAGTAACAAAGGAGATCTTCTTTTTTTGTCCATTTCTGTATCTTTTGCGGCCTGTCAGGAGAGAGAACCTGCACCACAAGGAGGTGATTCAGCTTCTTGACTGGAGCCACTGTTGGGAATGAACTTTAAATTAAGATAATGTCATAGGAACTGTACATCAGTGGAGATAGGAATATGATGAAGTAACCATGGTGATGTGGGGACAAATATGTAGGAAAATGATGAGAGGAAGCTGATGGCAACTGCAACGGGAGAACACCTCTTTGTGTATCATTGTGCTCATGCCAGAAAGGAATAGTTTGGCATTTTGTTAAATGCGCTTATTTGTCTTCTTGGAAAGAGTTTGATGAGAAGAAATACCACTCTAATATATTTATGGAAAATGTGAAGTGACAGCCAGCAGCTTTTAACTTAGCTTAGATAATATGTGTGTGTGTATGTGACAGATCCAGTGCTGTCTCTCGTTGTGTGAACAGTAGTGATTGGTAGATGAGGCGTCATGAAGCGTTTCGACACATTGCCAAACTGTATTGATACTGTGTCGATACTGTGTCACTGAATACTGACACCTGCTGGACCTTAAAAATCCCTACAGGCAACCTAGTTGACAGACTCAACTGACACTGATTTGATGACCTAGTATATACAATAATATAATTTAAGTCATTGTATTTTATATTGTATTATTTCATATCTTCATTTAAATTTAAAATTTCCTTGATATTTTTAGATACAGTCAATAAATAATGTGAACATGTATCATAACGTGAAAATCTAAATGAACGTGTTGTGAATGAGGATGCTTGT
>NW_018127921.1:5497322-5498069 GCF_001952655.1 Monopterus albus | reverse complement strand
AAATGTTCAGCTCTTCAAGGACATTTATGCTTCCCTTCAGAATTTTTCTAAACTTCATACCTTTGAAATATTTAGCTTTATTTTGAAAATCATGACCTATTGAAATGAATGGGGAAATTCTACTTCAGCATAATTTCAGGTATCAAAATGTTCAGCTCTTCAAGGACATTCATGCTTCTATTAACAATTTTTCAAAACATCACTTTTAAAATATTTAGCTTTATTCTGAAAAGTTTGCCCCTTTCAAATGAATGGGAAATTCTACTTAAGCATACTTTCTGGTATCAAAATGTTCAAGTCTCCCAGGACATTCATTCTTCAACTCAGAATTTTTATACACTTCACAATTCTGAAATATTTAGCTTTATTTTGAAAATTTCCCCACATTCAAAATAATGTGAAAATTGTATTTCAGCATACTTTCAAATATGCCTTTCGGGCATCAAAATGTTCAGCATTTTATTAATAAGTTTAGCATACCTTCAGCTAGATAAGCCATTCAGGTATCAAAATGTTCAATTCTTGAGGGCCATTCCTACTTTAGTGCATCTCATCCTTCAGATTATTAAACAAAGAACTTCAGCCATTTCATCTCAAATATTTCAACAAAGAACTTCAGCCATTTCTTCTCATCTTTCAGTTGTTTCAGAAATTGATTTCAGGCATTTTCAGGATGATCTTTCAGCTTATCAGCATCCACACGCATTTATGACAGGAAATGCATTGCTCTAGTTTTGTTCATCTAAT
>NW_018127921.1:5491867-5496249 GCF_001952655.1 Monopterus albus | reverse complement strand
GTAATTGTAATCATAATATTTTCTTATGTGTAAGGTCATGTAAAAATGTTTTTAGATACACACCACTAATCAACAGCCACACACTTTAATTTGCTTCATGTTTTGACTATTGTTATGGTCAGCTGCAAAGCTGGCATATCAGGTGACGTCACGGTTTGACGTTGCTGAGTAGAATGGGCTATCCCAACCAAGTGATAAAATTGTATAGGCATTATGGTTCAGGGTCTTTGATTCTCCGTCTGCCTGCGTGCAGTATTGGAGGTGAAGATACCTGGACGTGTAATGTTAATTCTTGCCTGTGATCCTTTGAATAAACCAGCACGATTATTTTTGTTATATATCCAAGTGGTCCGCTTCGTCTCTCTGAGTTCCTGGTTAAAAGAGCTGGGAAATATCTTTCAGTATCAAAATGTTCAGCTCTTCAAAGACATTCATGCTTCTATTCAGAAGTTTTCTAAACTTCATACTTTAGAAATATTTAGCTTTATTTTGAAACTTTTGGACCATTCAAATGAATGGGAAAATTCTACTTCAGCATACTTTCAGGTATCAAAATGTTCAGCTCTCCAAGTACATTCATGCTTCTCTCCAAAATTTTTCTAAATCTCATACCTTTGAAATATTTATCTTTATTTTGAAAATTTGCAACTCAGGCCACCCATTGAACAGTGGACCTCGAGATCAAGATCAGGGTGCCGGAGAGACACACACATGCACACAGACACACACCTGGTCTAGATCACATATCAGCAAGCAAGCACAGGCAGGGGTTGACCTACTCACACCAAATGACCAATAGGATCACAAACTATTGAAGCTTGCACCCCTGTCCAGGGCGGAGCAGCCTAAGAAGATAAATGTATTGTAAAAACTTAATTCAGGATTCAGAAGCCGGTTTTCCTGCGGAAGCACTGTCTCTCTGAATCCAGGTATTTTCAGGACAGTCTTTCAGCTTTTATTAGCATCCACACGCATTTTTGACAGGAAATGCATTTCTCTTGTGTGGCTGCTTCAGCAGCCACACTCTTGTTTTTGGTTTTTTTGTATTGGTGCTGATTTAGCATCCATACTTTGTTTTTCTATCCATACCTTGTTTTCCTGGTCTTTATTTCTTTATTTATTATTCTTCTGTATGTTTGGCCCTTAACTACTTCAGCATACTTTCAGCTAGAAAAACCATTCAGGTATCAAAATGTTCAGCTCTTCAAGGCCATTCCTACTTTATTGCATCTCATCCTTCAGATTATTCAACAAAGAACTTCAGCCATTTCTTCTCAACTATTTCAACAAAGAACTTCAGCCATTTCTTCTCATCTTTCAGCTGTTTCAGCAATTGATTTCAGGCATTTTCAGGACGAGCTTTCAGCCTATTAGCATCCACACGCATTCATGACAGGAAATGCATTTTTTTCTACTTAGCTTTGATAGTTGTTATGGATCTGCCTCATAATGCTTTAATGGAGCCATTTTCATGTCTTGGCTTGCCTATGAAATGATCAGGAGGAACCAATGGGTGTTCATTTCACCCAGAAAGTAAAAGAGGAGGGCAGACACACCAAGAAAATGATGGTGCAATGAGGGGAAGCACCAGGGGGAGGGAGGGACAAGTGGGATGTAAGGTGAGAAAAATAGAAATGTAAATAGCTGCAGTGATAAATGGTGGTAATGAAGATGGGGAGAAAAGAGGAGGAGAAGACGGATGTAGCAATGAAAAGTGGGATGGAGAGAGAAAAAGAACATGGGAGGTAGATAAAGACTAAAGGAGAGCGGGAGAGAGAGATGATAGTGATGGATACAGTGAAACAAGATGGAAAAGCAACAAAAACATGGCTAAAAAGACAGGTGAACACATGGTGGTCAAGAGATTAGAGGATAGCAGTGAGTGTAATGGTAGACAAGTGGAGAGAGCGAGGAATCAGCAGAGCTGTTAATTGATGTGAAGGGTCTACAGAATTTAGTCAGCACCCCAGAGACAGTCATGGAGACAAATACAACAGGGTATTTCTCCTCATAACTATCTAATTAAATCTAATTAATGATTTAAACTACCACTCCACTTACTGAGCGCTTTGGAATTACTACCCTGAAAGATGTACACCCAGAGAATTACAATTTTATACCCACTTCATGAGTCAAGTGACAAAAATAATAAATCAGTAAGGACTAATAAAATAAAATCTAATGAATAAATACAGATGACATAACAAACTTTTGACAACCAATTTATTTGCATGAAATAGAAAAGATGATATGGGTGGACTTGAAAATGCTGAATAAGTTTGGACTGTCAGTCATTATAAAAGGACAGTTTGAAGAGCATGATCATTTTTATGGACATTTTTAACTACTCTGTACTGTATTTTACAGATTAAATGACATTATCAATAAGAAAATTAATTGATAGATTGATCACTGATATCGTTGCAGCAATAGTATTGGCTTTCGGTTATAGTAGTACTTTGCTGTTGCTGTGCCAGAGAGTGGAATGAGCTCTCAGCATGTTTAAGTCTTGACTTAACCTTGTAATTCCCTACCTTTAAGAGTGACTTAGGTGGTGAGATTGTACAAAGGAGATTAGAGAAAGACTGTTGGACAAGGCTGACAGCACCAGCAGCTGCTTTTAAGATGAGACAGGGTGCATGTGAGTGAAAGAAGGAGAATTAGAAAGGAGCTGTGCTTGCAAGCGGGAGAATAGAAACAGATGCCCGAGCTACCTCAGCTGGCTCCTCTCAATGTGGAGGAGCAGCGGTTCTACTCTGAGCTCCTCCAGAGTGTTCAAGCTCCTCACCCTATCTCTAAGGGTGCACCCAGCCACCCTGTGGAGAAAGCCCATTTCAGCTGCCTGTATCCGGCATCTTACCCTCTCAGTCATGACCCAAAGCTCATGACCATAGGTGAAAGTAGGAACGTAGATCAACCAGTAAATCAAGAGCTTCGCCTTGCAGCTCAGCTCCTTCACCATGACAGACCGGTACATCGACCGCATTACTGCAGAAGCTGCACCGAGCCGCCTGTCAATTTCTTGTTCCATCCTTCCCTCACTCGTGAAAAAGACTCCAAGATACCTGAATTCCTCCACTTGAGGCAGGAGCTCTCCACCAACCCTTTTCCGACTGAGAACAATAGCCTTGGACTTGGAGGTGCTGAATCTCATCCCAGCTGCTTCACACTTGGCTGCAAACTGTCCCAGTGCACGTTGAGTGCCTGGTCCAGGACAACATCATCTGCAAAAAGCAGAGACAAGATCCTGTGGTCTTCAAACCAGACTCCCTCTAGCCCCTGGCCAGGCCTAGAAATTCTGTCCATAAAGATAATGAACAGAACCGGTGACAAAGGGCAGCCCTCACTGCATGAAAAGAGGTGTATCTGTACTAGGAAACTCCCATATACACCACAGATTTTCGGAAGTATCTACAAGTACCACTGACCGTATACATCAAATTCCACCAAGCTAGGATACTTCCAGAAAGATACCAATTCTGATGTATCTTGCTGAGGTATACTCCCATGGTACAGCCATTTGTTGCCATGGCGAGTAATCCCCTCAAGGAATTTGTCAGGAGACATTCACACCTTAAGGACCATTTGCATTTTACACCTTTGCACAACTCTGCTGTCCCCATTGGTCCTTTATCTCAACATTGATTGGTTGTTTTAAAAAACACTTCAGAAACCCTGACATCTATTGGGACATTACCCAGTCACTTTCTTGTTGATATTATTTGATTGGTCACTTTTTATTTAGCCCAACCCAAGACCTAATTGCTTAGTGACTTGGTTATTGGGCAGGTATTTACACCCCTCCACTGTAACATACAACCCCCCATACCCGACATATTTATGTGGGTTGTTATCTGAATTATGGAGGCGCCTTACAGCTTCATGTAATGGTGCAATTAAATTAAAAGCAATACTAAAACAAACACATGCACCAGTGCTTGTTAGAGGTCCAAAAATGAATGTCCTTCTGGCTCAGTTTCATCAACTCTTACACGCTGACGGTATGTAAGAGCGTAGCGCATATCCGCCTCCAGTCTGCACTGCAGCCACTGGGAAAGCTCCGACAATTGTGGGTTCCTGTGAAGTGGAGACCTCACAACCCACACCGGTCTTCCATCAACAATGGTGTTAGGTTAATTTCTTAGTTAGATAGATATTGATTAGAGATCTGTTGTATTAGAAGATGTTAGTGTAGCCAGGATGTCTCCTCAGGCTGTTAAATGCAAGGTTGGTTAAGGCAGAGAAGGGCTGAAGTCAGGGACAAATGTTATTATGACGGTAAAAGTAACCATAATATTTGTCTTAATGTGTAATGTTATGTCAAATTGTTTTAGATACACACCACGAAAACAACAGTCACACACATTATTTTCTTCATGTTT
>NW_018127921.1:5480226-5489469 GCF_001952655.1 Monopterus albus | reverse complement strand
CTGCATGTGGGCCCCAAGGTCAACTAGATTGAAGAGTCTGCAGGCAGGATGAATATTGCTATTATTATTGCTATGTTCAGCCGTAATCTTAATCATAATATCTTCCGAGGCTTACTGTTCGGACATGTCCCTGAATGTCCTGTATGTTTTTAGATACACACCACATAATCAACATTCACACACATTATTTTCTTCATGTTTTGACTACTGCTCTGGTCAGCTGCCAAGCTGGCATATCAGGTGACATCACGGTTTGACGTTGCCCGTGTAGGATGGGGCTAGCCCAAGAAGTGATTAAATTGTATAGAGATCTTGGGTTCGGGGTCTTTTCATCTTCCGGGCTGCCTGCGCGCAGTTTTGGGGGTGGAAGATGCCTGGACGTGTAATGTTAATTCTTGCCTGTGACCCTTTGAATAAACCAGCACGGTTATATTTTTTATATACTCAAGTGGTCCACTTCGTCTCTCCTGGTTTGAAAGAACCGGACGTGGCTTTATAATAGAATAAAGCCTATAGCGCCCTCTTGACTCTTTTATGCACATGGCTTGACTCTTCCTGTGGTCTTTGCTCGTCAAACTTGCGCTCAAGTGCATCAAGACGCCAGATAACCTCTTCGAGAAGAGCCGTGTGTGCAGCTTGCTTCGCCATCAAACCCTCAAGCTGATGAGACAAAGCGCTCCGACCGGAAATCAGCTGCTTCATCAAGTCATTCATACTCAGTGGGCTTGATGCTGGTTGCTGACACTTACTCACAGGAGTAGAAAAGCTTAGGTTTCTTTTGCACGCCATCACAGATAGTTTTTCGTACTTCCACCAAGTCGCAATTCGTAAGAATAACTTCTGTACACAGCGCTGACAAATAAATATAGCCTTCCCCATTCAATGCTTTCCACGCCACCCCGCCCACCTCTGTCAATTAATTGTTTGAATTTATTCTGGGGGAAAATATCTCCACAGATAGACTCGAAGTAGCTGATAGGTATCTGCAGACATTTTTATCTAAGTTTGTCAGTCTGTATGGGCCACTACATTGCACACCCAACATGCATCTGCATTTTTGATTATGGACCTGTCTATTCATTCTGGTGCTTCTCTTTAGAAAGATTTAATGGAATGTTAGGGCAGTATCATAATAACCACAGAAACATTGAAGTAAAATGTATCCTTACAGCTGTGTCTTACAGGTGGCTCATTTGGCAAAGACTTGCTCTAAAGTTAAGAATCTTGGAGTAACTCTGTCAGTTAACAGCTGCAGAACTGAAAGGTCTGCTTGTGTTTTGGCTAAATGGTGCGCTGGTAACTCCAGCTTTGAGGAACCAGTCCTAGATCCAAATGCAGATGTCTACCCTGGAATTATTACAAGGTTTCTGATAGTTACTTTAAAATCTAAAGCATGTACCTTTCAGCATATTGTTACAAAGGTAACATGGTTGCACCCTCATCCAGACAGACATTTCTTTGGGAGTCCTGTGTGTTAGGAGGATCCCCCTGTAGTTGGAACACACCCTCCAGTCCCCCTTCTTGAAAAGAGGGACCACCACCCCAGTCTGTCAGTTTAGAGGCACTGTCCTCAACCACTACGCACTGTTGCAGAAGTGTGTCAGCCAAGACAGCCCCACAACGTCCACAGACGTAAGGTACTCAGGGCATATCTCATGAGATACTAGATGATGAAGGATACAAATGTGAAATAAGATGTTAATGATCTAGAAGCAAATTATACATACCAGTTGCTTAAAGGCTATTCAGTTGTCAGAACTGTTGTTTGTGCTAGAGGCCCAGACCTGTGGGAACTGATAATAGGATGCAAAAAAGCATAGTTAACTCAGGGAATTTGATCATTCATTCATTCTTTTATTTATTTATTTTAGCCTGTTATGGATTCAAATGTCAGACCATCCCTGAATGCACCAGCTTGCACATCTGTTCCCACTACCACACATTAACAATGTGACTTGGACAACAGAAATAAAGGCAATGAACTGCTCAGTGTGATGGATTAGCTTTCAGTCTCTGCAGTTGACTTCTAAAGCATACTGAAATGAACTGAAACAGAGGCTTCCATGGAAGTCAGAAATTAGATTTTACAAGTTTAGGGAGAATGGTCAGTGTTAATTTGAAGTGTCCACATATTCTATTTTTTTGAAAAAGTAATGATGTGGTGTTCAGACTGAGTGCGTTCAAATGCAACCCCAGGGCAAGGGGCTGCATTGACAGGAGGGGGTGGATAGGGGAGCAGATATACGAAACAGCATGAGTGGGCTCATTCACATTTCCAGCCCACAAGTTCTGTTTTGGTTAGCCATGTTGCTAATGTACTCTTCGTTAGCACCAGTTTCCACCACCAGTGTGCCAGCATGCACGGACAGGAAAAACATCCAATAACTACAAAAATAAATAAAATAAAAACACACATGGCATGTTGTTATGCTGCATTTTTGGGTGTGGTCCAAATGTGAGACTGAATATCAGTGAATAATCTTAACGTACTGCTGTAAAATGGTAAACAGGTCTTCTTCTCCAGGTTCTGATCATCCCCATTGCATGATTGGTTACCTTAGCTTCTTGCTGGGGAAGAAGAAGTTGAACCATATCCGATTCTTTTGCCACAAGGCCTTTGTCATTTTGCTGGAGCCCTCTGCGGTGCTGGTGCCAGCTGTGGTGAATGCAGTCCCCCATAGAAATGAACATGGAGGTTTGCATTTTTTCACACCTTTGAAACTCAGTCTGAATGCAGCAATATAGCATTTCCCGTGGCATTGTTTAAAACCTTTATTTTTACCATATTAAAGCTTTTCATGTCTGACCTTGGCCTTTGCCACTGTACCATTGTCTGTCCGTATGTCTGTCTATCTTGATGGGAAATTTTATAAGGCTGGAAGGAAAAATTCATGAGAGGATGTTTAGTATGCACACATGACATGCACAAAAATATGTATTTTGCTGTTTTGTGCACACACTGTGATGCACACAAGTGGCCAGTAAATGTTGCTGTTACTGGCAGTCTCAGCTCATAAAGACCTGGAGAGGAAATCCAAGTGATCATTGAACATGGTGTAATCTGGGAAGGAGGATTGTGTGTGTGTCAGGTAGCAGACACAGTGATAACTCAAGCAGCACTATGATGAGAGGGGGGAGACTGCAGTGGCATACAGCTGGCATTTTATGGCTCCACAGCACTCCTCTTGGTGGCCTGTCTCTCACTTTTGCTGTCTCACTCTACCACCCCTTTCCCCCCTCAATTCCCAGCATCCTCCCTCTCTTCTCTGCTCCCTCCCATCTCTCATCTCCCATCTTTTACAGTGAGGCATCAGGGTTCTCCAGTGTGCAGTGTGAATGGCTCATGAGTCTCATGTCTTTTACAAGCTTCCACACTACCATTCTTCCCTCCTTTCTTTCTGCCACTCTCCCACCTGTCTTCCACTGTTTCACCTCCTTTCCTTTGCTTATTTACTATCAAGGAACCATTTAGCTGTAGGAGTAAGAGCTTCCCAGGGGAGAGAGGGAAAAAGGGAGGGGTTCCCTCTCTTTCTCTTTTTTTTAAAACAAGAATCCACATTGTATAGGGTAGGTGTAAAGTCTTCTGTCACAGTGTAAATTTGGAGATGAGCAGTACTTTGTTCCCAGTCAGCTGTCATCTAGTTTCTCCAGTTTAAGTAAAAATTCATTTTAATTTTTACTGCCAATGCACTCTGTGTACACCTAATTTTCTGGCACATTTTTTGACACTAATAGAAAAAACAGATTCTGTATTACACCATAATCTCTTTGCCTTGGGTCTGTAAGTTACACATTTTCATTTATGAATTAATTATTTAAAAAAAAAGGTGGCTCTGGCTCAGGAGATAGAGCGGGTAACTTTTTTTAACCGGAAGGTTGGTGGTTTGATTCCCGAATTCTCCAGTCCACATATGAAAGTGTCCTTGATCAAGATACTGAACCCAAGAGTTGCTCTTTGTGATGTCACTGTGTGAATGGGTGAAAGGACAAATAGTGTGAAGGCACTTTGAGTGTTCTGCAATGCATAGAAAAGTGCTATAAAAGTAAAAGACCATTCAACATGTGTGTATGTGTGTGTGCGATACTTGCCATTTTTTTGCATCTCACACTCTTTGTGTGTCTCCGGGCTGAGACAGATTGCCTATCAATTGTTTTATTCTGAGGAGAGTATTGCTTATCTTGCTCTCATGTTGCCAATATCTTCCCTGATCACCCTACATTGATTCAGGCTGCTGCAGAAATGGCCAAGTCATGGGCTTTCTTGTATCCCAATCTTTTGATAAACAAGTTTTTACCTAGCTCACCAATAACCCTCAAAATTACTTTCTGATCAAGTTATTGATTTTTTTTTTTTTTTTTTTGGCAGAATCACTTGAGTGGTTGGACCACCACCATGTAATGAGTGTAGAGGTTTCAACATTAAAGCCCACTGTCATTATATGTCGGGCCTCTAACTTCTTTCAGAAGCCCCGTGATGACTTTGTTGTACTAATCTTATAAAATGATTAGTACAACAACCAGAGTGTCCGAAATTTGGGTCGGCTGGGCATTTGGCCCCAGCCACTGCCCAAAACACAATTCACCGTTCCCCTACGGCCTCTCCAGCAGGTGGTGGGCCCACCGAAGAGTGGCTCCATGTTATGGTTTTGGGCTGAGCCCGACCAGGCTCTGAGTGCCTACAGTATGTTGTGAATGTAAATGAGAGGAGGATCAGGAAATTGAACATTGTAGCTTTTTGTCAATTACACGGATCCTTTCCCTGTCAGTTTAAACCCAGTTCTGAGTTTGCAGACACTTCTGCAACTTGGTGGAGAGAATTCAAATTTTACTGTTCATATTTGGCCCATATAGTATTTTATTCACCCACCCTTGTTGAGTGCTATTATGTCTGAAACAGACTCCTTTTGTTCTTTGCTGGGTCTTATCCACAGTGACTTAATGCAAGTGCAACAGCAAATTAGTTTTGTGTTTTTAAACTGATAACATTATCCGGAGTGCACAATGTTAAATGTAAATCTTGTTAACTTTAAGTGCTGGGTTGATTGATATGTTCATTGGCATTACCACATTTTCCATTTGAGAATTTTAGTAAAACGTTTAGGGCTTTACAACTTTTACTTCAGAATTTGTGACAAAGTAACAATCAGTGATTGTTTTACACTGTTCTCATCAAAAGGACCTGGGAAAATTTAGACTCATTTTAATGTCCAGCTGGCCAGGCTGCTTCCAAGGCCTCCTCAAAGAACCCCTTGTGGATGTCCGGCTAGATTGCCTGCAGTTCCTCTGTCATCTCAGTAGCTGAAAGAGAACCAGTTGATGCAGCCATGTTCATCTCTCTTTTGATGTAATGTTAATAGAAGGTTGGCCTCTACAGGAAATACATTCCAGGTCTGCCCTGTAATGTAATGTTTGATCTTTTTGCTGCTCTCCTCTTGTGGGGGACTTGATATGTACACAGATGTATATTACTGGGAAATGGACATCCTTTTTAATACAAAATCTTTTATGATATTTTAGAAACTACAGTATATTTACTCATTGGATGTTGACTCATGATGGAAATCCACACTTTGTAATCAGTCACACATCAATATTAGATATTTTTCGGAGCAAGATGGCGGCGCACGCTGTTGCTGCGGCTCAGTGCTACTCCAGTTCATGTTTTGTTTGGTGGTTTGTGTACATGTTGTCAGAGAGACGTGGAAGAAAACGGAAGACAACCATCAAAATGGATCGAAGAATAACCAGAATGGCAAAGGCCCAGCCAATGATCAGCTCCAGGATGATCAAAGACAGTCTGGAGTTACCTGTAAGTACTGTGACAGTTAGAAGACGTCTGTGTGAAGCTAATCTATTTTCAAGAATCCCCCGCAAAGTCCCTCTGTTAAAAAAAAGGCACGTGCAGAAGAGGTTACAATTTGCCAAAGAACACATCAACTGGCCTAAAGAGAAATGGAGGAACATTTTGTGGACTGATGAGAGTAAAATTGTTCTTTTTGGGTCCAAGGGCCACAGACAGTTTGTGAGATGACCCCCAAACTCTGAATTCAAGCCACAGTGAAGACAGTGAAGCATGGTGGTGCAAGCATCATGATATGGGCATGTTTCTCCTACTATGGTGTTGGGCCTATTTATCGCATACCAGGGATCATGGATCAGTTTGCATATGTCAAAATACTTGAAGAGGTCATGTTGCCTTATGCTGAAGAGGACATGCCCTTGAAATGGTTGTTTCAACAAGACAATGACCCCAAACACACTAGTAAACGAGCAAAGTGTTGGTTCCAAACCAACAAAATTAATGTTATGGAGTGGCCAGCCCAATCCCCGGACCTTAATCCAATCGAGAACTTGTGGGGTGATATCAAAAATGCTGTTTCTGAAGCAAAACCAAGAAATGTAAATGAATTGTGGAATGTTGTTAAAGAATCATGGAGTGTAATAACAGCTGAAAGGTGCCACAAGTTGGTTGACTCCATGCCACACAGATGTGAAGCAGTTATAACAAACTGTGGTCATACAACTAAATATTAGTTTAGTGATTCACAGGATTGCTAAATCCTAGAAACAAAAACGTTTGTACAACATAGTTTTGTGTTTGTACAGTCAACGGCAGACACTGCTATTTTTTTGAACACACCCCTTTCAACTAATTGCCCAATTGCACAGCCTTAAGAGCGTGCATATCATGAATGCTGGGTCTTGTTTGCTTTCTGAGAATCTACTGCACCTACTGGTAACTTGTTTGCCATGTAGCAATAAAAAATATATTAAAAACCTGGATTATTCTGGTTAGTCACATTGTACTGCTATTATTTTGAACAATACTGTACTACTCACTGTGACTTACAGTCAGGGAAAAAATTATTTGAACCCCAGCTGATTTTGTAAGTTTGCCCACTAACAAAGAAATGATTAGTCTACAATGTCAATGGTAGGTTTATGTGAACAGTGAGAGACACAACAACAAAAAAATCCAGAAAAATGCATTACAAAAAAAGTTATAAAGTAATTTGCATTTTCATGAATGAAATAAGTATTTGATCCCCTATCAGTCAGCAAGATCTCTGGCTCCCAGGTGTATTTTATACAAGTAACGAGCTGACATTGGGAGCCCTCTCAGCTCATTACCTGTATAAAAGAGACCTGTCCACAGAAGCAATCAATCAATCCAGATTCCAAACTCTTCACCATGGCCAAGACCAAAGAGCTTTCCAAGGATGTCAGGGACAAAATTGTGGACCTACTCAAGGCTGTAATGGGCTACAAGACCATCGCCAAGCAGCTGGGTGAGAAGGTGACAACAGTTGGTGCGATTATTCGCAAATGGAAGAAACATAAATTAACTGCCAATCTCCCTCGGTCTGCCCAGCTAAGAATTTTTTGTTCCAAGAACGTTCCAGTTTGTTTAGGAAAACGTTATCTTAGAACGTTCCAGTGATGTTTTTAGAAGCAAGTTTTTTAAAACTTCCTAGAACATTCCTATTCCATAACATTCCATAACATTTTTAGTTTTTCATTCCTACAACATTGTTTTGGTGGATATTATTATTATTGTTTGTACATAATGTTTTTCTGACCAAATGTTCTCAAACCATTTCCCTATATTTCTATTGGGAAGGTTTTCATAAGGTTCCATAACGTTTTTTTGAGGGGTACAGGAACATTTGTTCAACATTCTTAAAACAATGGTAACCTAACACTTAAAACATAAAAAAAAGGAATTAAATAAAACAGTCATGATGTTTGATTTCTCTAATTGTCAATTTAGCTTTAAAATCCAGAAGTTCTGAGGGTGTGAAAAGATTTGTGTTTTTACAATACAACATAAAAAATATGCATGTGTTCTTTGTGACAATAACATTTCCAGTCATTTTTAAACATTTATTATGAATGTCAACAAGTTTAAACCAACTCTGCAACTTTGTTTTGGATAACAGAAAATTACTTTCCACTGTACAATTTAAATGAAGAAATATACTTTTCTGATAAAACAGTCAGTTAACAATCCAACATCCTTAGGCACAGCTGCTATCGAGTTAACAGGCTACACAGTACAGCACCATGATAGGACAAAGGACTCAGGTAAGAGAAGAGGAGGGGGCTATGTATTTACATTAATAACAACTGGTGTACGAACACAGTGACTGTAGATAGTCACTGCTCCCCAGATTTGGAGTATGTGACTGTCAAATGCAGGCCCATGTACCTCACAAGAGAGCACAATGTGGTCTTCATAACAAATGAGTACATACCGCCAGATGCTAATGCTAACTTGGCTAGCAGACATTAATATGGCAGTATTAGCAGTCAGCAGAGCAGATATCCTAGTAGGGGACTTCAATCATGCAGATCTAAAGTACTTCCCAAATTCGACCAGCATGTAAAGTATGCTACCAGAGGAGCTAACACACTGGACAAGGTTTATTCAAATATCAAGCAAGGCTATAGGGCCAGACAACTACCACACCTGTTGTTTATTTAGCAGTTATGTTTTTTTTCTATTGCTGTACCGACTGGAGGTCACTCTAAAATTTTGTTGCACGTGTTACAATTACAATAAAGGATTATCTATCTATATGGCTGTTTTGCACACATTCAGTATATCAGAGCTATGGTTCTGAAATAGTTTTCACTATACAGTATTTGCTAACATTTGCACAGCTGAGCAAAAATAGATACAACTAGCCATCTCCTCTGACTTGGTTGCCCTCTCGCACTAATGTGCGGTTATCTTCAAGTTGAAATTACTTTGTGTTCTTTCCTAGTTTATTTTCCATTTTTCTTAAATGGTCTTATACTTATATAGCGCCTTTCTACGCTTTTTACAGCACACTCAAAGCGCTTTCACATTATTCGGCCATTCACCCATTTGCACTCCCAAACCGGTGACGACTGGGGGTTCAAAGACACTTCGACATGTTGACTGGACAAGCCGGGAATCGAACCGCTAATCCTCCGGTTAGGAAATGACCTGCTCTACCTCCTGAGCCACAGCCGCCCACCAACTTACAGTTGTTTGAGATTATTGTTTTTTGAGAGCTATTGCTTGAATTTGGATTTATTGTTTCATGTTCTGGTGATAGGAAGCATATCTTCTGGTACAGCTATCACACAGCTTTCCCCAGAAAATGGGTTAGCAGAGGTACAGTCAGAGAAAAAATTATTTGAACCCCAGCTGATTTTGTAAGTTTGCTCACTAACAAAGAAATGATCAGTCTACAATTTCAATGGTAGGTTTAT
>NW_018127921.1:5476055-5479530 GCF_001952655.1 Monopterus albus | reverse complement strand
TGGCTCCCAGGTGTATTTTATACAGGTAACGAGCTGACATTGGGAGCCCTCTCCGCTCGTTACCTGTATAAAAGAGACCTGTCCACAGAAGCAATCAATCAATCCAGATTCCAAACTCTTCACCATGGCCAAGACCAAAGAGCTTTCCAAGGATGTCAGGGACAAGATTGTGGACCTACACAAGGCTGGAATGGGCTACAAGACCATCGCCAAGCAGCTGGGTGAGAAGGTGACAACAGTTGGTGCGATTATTCGCAAATGGAAGAAACATAAATTAACTGCCAATCTCCCTCGGTCTGCCCAGCTAAGAATTTTTTGTTCCAAGAACGTTCCAGTTTGTTTAGGAAAACGTTATCTTAGAACGTTCCAGTGATGTTTTTAGAAGCAAGTTTTTTAAAACTTCCTAGAACATTCCTATTCCATAACATTCCATAACATTTTTAGTTTTTCATTCCTACAACATTGTTTTGGTGGATATTATTATTATTGTTTGTACATAATGTTTTTCTGACCAAATGTTCTCAAACCATTTCCCTATATTTCTATTGGGAAGGTTTTCATAAGGTTCCATAACGTTTTTTTGAGGGGTACAGGAACATTTGTTCAACATTCTTAAAACAATGGTAACCTAACACTTAAAACATAAAAAAAAGGAATTAAATAAAACAGTCATGATGTTTGATTTCTCTAATTGTCAATTTAGCTTTAAAATCCAGAAGTTCTGAGGGTGTGAAAAGATTTGTGTTTTTACAATACAACATAAAAAATATGCATGTGTTCTTTGTGACAATAACATTTCCAGTCATTTTTAAACATTTATTATGAATGTCAACAAGTTTAAACCAACTCTGCAACTTTGTTTTGGATAACAGAAAATTACTTTCCACTGTACAATTTAAATGAAGAAATATACTTTTCTGATAAAACAGTCAGTTAACAATCCAACATCCTTAGGCACAGCTTCCCCTCTTCAATGTCTGTCCTCAGATTGCGGAAGTGGACTATACCACCTACAAAAAAAGTGCATTAAATAAACTGGAAACAAACTATTTTGATGGATTCAACAAATCAACAATTACTAACCTGAATTCCCCTGTGGGGTGCATACTTTAAAGTCTCTGCAACAAAGTCTTCAAAGACCTGCTGGGCCACTGCCGGATGTATTCTGCAACATGCATCTTAGACGAATAGAGAAAAAGAAAATTGTTATTATGCCCATGTTATGTGATGTGTTGTGATGCTTTTTTTAAGAAATAAAATTTGAGGCTATGTAATAACTTAAATAACATTTTCACTTGTGCACTTACCCTTGATGACTTCATATAAAAGCAGGTCTTCAAAGCTTTTCTTCCCTTTTCGGCCTTTCAGGCTATAGGCTGCCCAAAGGGCATTGATGCCAATTTTGCGCATTATTCTACATACGTATCTTGTCAGGCTTGAATCCTCTGTAATAGAAGATATAATTTCACGTTAATAGCATGCCGAAATGCTGAAAATTTTGTCACTGTCCGATTTAGTAAAGAAACAGTCAGATCTGCTTTATTTTATCTGTCACAGATCATTTAAAATACGCCAATATTAGTGCCAATGCAGCACCTCTGGATTGGTTCAGGACATCTCTAAGTGCAATACACATAAAACACTAAGGGTTGTGCTATGCTTAGCTTGACTTTTTAAATTCAGACTTACCCTGGTCAATACTTGCTCTTGGTGTCCTTGGGGACATTGCCAAATTCACACTTGGTGATGGTGGACCTTTATTTCAAAGAAGGATACATTTTTATTTATTGTTAACTGAGACCACTAGGACAATAATCAGTTTATACAGTTATACAAAAAAACCCCACAAATCAAATATGAGCACCTACTTGGATTGGCTGGACAAGCAAGAGGAGAAGGGTGAGGAGGGCTGCTCATACATCTGGTTTCCACTGGTTCTGGAGGTGGGAATTACAACATTTTTAATAATTTAAAAAGAATGCAGATATAATAATTTTACAGCACATGATGTGCCCTATTGAACCCCAAACCTTATAAAGGAACAAGCAGTTTATGCACTGTTTCTGCTGTTAACATTTCTCAGTGCTGCCCCACCACACACACGTCTTTGCTGCCACAGCAAAGGAAAGAAGAGTCTACTAAAACTAATCAATCATTTAGTCAAGAACCTCAGTAACTTGCCTGGAAAGGTAATAAAACAACAGGTCAAGTATACATCAGTATAATGTAATAAAATACCAAAACACCACAAACTACAGATTCCACTACTGTTATGGACATAGGTCATCACAGTGGGGTGCTTGACTGTTTTGGTTTGAGAAGGGCTCTGCACCTACTGAATATAATCCTGATATCCTGTCTGTAGTACATACAAAAGAAAAACAAAAGTTATTGAGAGGCATGTATTATTGTGATCAAACAGACTCACCAGAGTTATCTTCAGCTCTTGCCCTAAATGGCACTGCTGACTGGGTGATTATAAAATAAAAAAATAAAGTTAATGGTTTATAGTATATCTGACAGGTGATCAGCTGTATTTCTCAGTGCAGTTATAACTGAAATCACAGCAGGCAGAACATAAAGGTTTTAATGATCAAACAAGAACAAATTCTACGGTATTTACTCACACCAAGGTAAAGGCTCTATTCTATTATAAAGCCTCATCTGGTTCTTTCAAACCAGGAACTCAGAGGGACGACTCAGACCACTTGAGTATATAAAAAATATAACCGTGCTGGTTTATTCAAAGAGTCACAGGCAAGAATTAACACTTCGAGTCCAGAGATCTTCCAACCCCCAGGCTGCCCAAGCAGCCCGGAAGCAGAAAAGACCCCGAACCAAGAATTCCTATACAATATTAATCATTTCTGGGCTGTCGAACCGTGACGTCACCTGATATGCCAGCTTGGCAGCTGAGCAGAGCAGTAGACAAAACATGAAGAAAATAATGTGTGTGGCTGTTGTTTTCGTGGTGTGTATCTAAAACAATTTGACATAACATTACACATTAAGACAAATATTATGGTTACTTTTACAGTCATAATAACATTTGTCCCTGACTGCAGCCTTTCTCTGCTTTAACTAACCTTGCATTTAACAGCCTGAGGAAGACATCCTGGCTACACTAACATCTTCTAATACAACAGATCTCTAATCAATATCTATCTAACTAAGAAATTACCTAACAAGATTAAAGAACCGGGTCAAACTAAAAGTTAAGAATATGACTGACATCTGTCTATGGTGGCGGTATTGAGTAAAGATTTTAACCACCTCTGGATGTTCCAGTACTTCACAAATAACATCATCCAAAATAATGAGGTGCTTCTGCCCCCTAGACCTGGGTCTTCGAATGATAAGGGCAAACCTTCCAGAAACTTTATTCTTTTATTCATCTTTTGCAAATCAGCATACATAGGTTGAAACGATGTGTAGATCCATACAATATTATCATGTACATCATTGTTCACATATT
>NW_018127921.1:5471291-5472662 GCF_001952655.1 Monopterus albus | reverse complement strand
TTAGAGTATGGCGTTGAAAACTGGAGAAATACATACACAAGCTCACTTCAACCCTTGTATATATTACATAAAGGAGCCATAAGAATTGTGCATAAGATGGGGTACAGGGATCCCACCAATGGAGCTTTCATACAGTCTAAATTGTTAACATGTTTCAATTTAGTGGGATATTAGAGCACTGTGTTTATGTATAAAACCAGGAACAATTTATTACCTGGTGGAATTCAAAAAGTATTTAATGAAAGGGAAAGGGGATACAATTTAAGGGGTCAGCTAAATTTAAAAATTCATGCTATACGTACAACCAAAAAAAGATTTTGTATTTCCATAAGTGGTGTAAACTATGGAATGATTTAAGTGTGGACATAAAAAATAGTAATAGAATTAACGAGTTTAACCATAAATATAAAAGGTATGTGTCAATCAAAATATGTGCAAGAACAGGCTCAATGATTAATTACATGGACTATTGTGGGTGTGCTGTATATTTTGTAACCCTTCAATAGTATCTCACTGGTGTGATGTAAGAATGTTAACACTGTTATATTCTTTTTTTTAGTGTAATTTGGGTGTGTAGTAGTGAATCATTTGTTGCTTGCAAACCAATGACGGGAAGATGATGTCATGGGGTAGATCTAGATAAGTCTGACTTCTTCCTACTCCATTCAAGCATGTACTAGGTATAAGCAAATGGATATTTGATTGTGTGTAAAACTGTGTGTTGTCATATCAACTGTTCTAAATGCTTGAAAGAGTAAATCAAATCAAATCAAATTTAAGCAAATCACCTGTTTTAACCACTGCTGAACTCTCTCAGAGAGCGACTCAAAAGCACTACGCAACAACAGACCAGTCAAATGTCAAAGTCAAAAGAAAAAAAATCATCTCTGTGCCTTTGAAACCAGTTTGTAACAGAAGATGTCCTTACATGTCACTGAATTCCAAGACACATTAACTGCTGAAAAATTTACCCAATATGCTGCAGTGGGACTCGTAAGCTTGTGCTATATAATTGTGATATTTGCCTTTTCCCTAGGAATCTGAGCAGTTTTCCACTTCAGAGCAGCTAAGACATTCTGAAAAGATTGCCTGAGGGCTTAATGACATTTATCCCTTTCTCTGACTGTGCTCTCATGTAATGCTAATATGCAAATGTCAGCTGAACAAGGGCAGGGCATTGTTCTCAGTGGTTTAAAAAGATGACCAGTGGCTAGGCTATTCCATGTCTAATATAACATTTTCAGACTTAGACAAACCATGTTGTTTTCTGCTTGTGTGGATGTGTGTGTGCTGACTAACATGGGCGGAGGGTTGCCGGAAGCTTCGAAGCTCATGACAAGGTCTTCAACAATAAAGACAGTGACAGACTCA
>NW_018127921.1:5468710-5470570 GCF_001952655.1 Monopterus albus | reverse complement strand
ACGTCAAAGAGTGGGCGGCCCACACATCAACTTTGATTTGGAAATAATTCAATGTGCGGAGTTTATGTGTAACAAAGGTTCCGCTTACCTCGTTTTGTGGCCGGCCAGTTGATGTGTGGGACTGCTCACAGTTCTGACTACACCCAGGAAGGCACTCTCTGATCAGGGAAGCATTCAGCTCTGGACCGCATATCGGATCTCCAGCTCAGCTCAGCCTGGCACAGGATTAACGCTGTCAGTCCGGGACATTACTCAGGAAATGGACCGGTCGTCCTGCAGAGCTCGTCTGGTCCATGGGTCAAACGGCACCATTGAAAGATATTACCCAGTTCTTTCAACCAGGAACTCTGAGAGACGACGCAGACCACTTGGATATATAAAAAATATAACCGTGCTGGTTTATTCAAAGGATCACAGGCAAAATTAACATCACACACAAATTTTATATCAACGGCCCCCATGTTAATTATGTGAAATAGATTAAGTGACTCACACGGCTCGCTTGATGCGATAATCTAAGGCTCTGATGTAGCTGATCTGGATTTAACTCACCAAATACTTTTAAGAACAAATGGAGCACAAAAAGTACAATCTGTGAACCACTGTTTCCTTCAATCATGACTGCTTTCCTGTCCAAAAGACTCTCGGGCAATGTCTTCATCCTACTGCAACTCAACCGGGCTTTGTAAGCACCAATAAGGCGTGAATCACAATGTTCTACAAAGCATGGCTCAAGCTGACCATACACACGACACAGCAAGATCCTGTTCCCATGTTCTGCCTCACGTGAGATACCAACAACTTCACAACACTCTTCATCACTGATAAAGTAAACATTGTTGGGCCTACGAGTCTGCACAGTTTGCTTTGGGTTTGTAAGTGTCTTTTCCATTTTGTCTGATTCCCCAAGACGTTTCACAACCTGTGAAAGTGGGTTGCGGCCAGAGCAAACTTGCTGTTTTAGCTGATGCAAGTAATTCTCAAATTGGAATGCACTGCATTCATCAAGACTACCATAGGTGTATGCATCAGATGCACGATGCACCATGGAGTGGACACAAGGAACTCCTCTCCATACAAATTCCCTGTGTTTCGCTGACTGTAGTTCTTTTTATTTTTCTTTTGTTTACTTGTTCTGTGTTTTCAGTCTTTATCTGGCCTGTTTCTTTTCCACAAAGGTGCACATTTTGATAAGCACTAGATGGAATTTGATGGTAAATTTAGATATACGCTGTATACACACAATATGTGAAATATACTGTGGAAATGGTTGATACCAAATTACAATAAAATCTAAAATTTTAAAAAAGAAATGGAAGGAGAGAGGTGAGCCATGGAGGATGTGGAAAATGACAAGAGTAATAGAGAGTGTAAGATTTGAGTCTTATAGACTCTAGTAATATAATAATATATATCTATAAGCTTTATTTACTTCTCATACCTGTAGTTCCCTTTAGTTAGTTCATTATAGAGCCTTGCCTGCAAGGGCCTTTTGAGATGGGACAAATGGATGGAATTTTTTTTTAAAGAGACAAGGGATACTGAGATCAGGATTGGGGGGGGGGGCAGGGGAGGGGTTTTAGTGTCTTTCACTTTGTAAGAGTTGATACATACTGCATGTTTGAGTCCTGTACATGAAAGGTGAGTTTTCTTTTCCCCCTGTTTTCATTTGTTGGTCTTTGGTTCTTGTTACCATTGCTAACTCTGAGAGACGAGACAGTCCAAGTAACTTCAAAACAGTGCTGATTTATTCAAAGGATCACAGGTAAAATTAACATTACACGCTCAGGTATCTTGCACCTCCAAACTGCACGCAGGCAGATGTAAGATGAAAGACCCTGAACCCACCAGGCCTATACA
>NW_018127921.1:5449338-5468617 GCF_001952655.1 Monopterus albus | reverse complement strand
AACATGAAGCAAATCAATGTGTGTGTGTGTCTGTTGGTTAAGTGGTGTGTAGCTAAAAACATTCTCACGACCTCTAGTACATGTCGTGACTTAAACATAAGAACATATTATGGCTAAGGCTACAGTTATACATGTCGTAATAATAATATTAAACACCCTGTCTGCTGACAGTCATCAACTCTTCTCTCTAGTTATCCTTGACCAGATGTACCCTGTAGAAACTCATAAGCATGCCTAAGCATTTAACAGTCTAACTAGACATCCTATCTCCACTAAACATTTCTAATACATAAAGTATCTATCCAATATCTATCTGACTAAAAATACCTAACAAAAGGATCAATAGAATGATCCTAGAGATTTGTAGTATCCCAGGGGAAAAGCCAGATTGATCTGCTGTTTCTCTCTCAAATAGGAACTCTAATACTGTGTGTTTGTGTGCAGGTGTGCATGTGAAATCTGCAGGTACAATGTTTTTAGAGATGTTTTCCTGTCTCAGAGGGAACTACCAGGTAGTGGACACTTTGTAGATATTTTCAACAAGTATCCTCAAATGACAAGAGCAAGTTTTACAACCACATAAATGGAATTTTCATTTCCATGACTGCATTCAAATTATGAAAGGAGGTCTTGAATCTGTCCCAATAATGGCACTAATTTTCTACTCTACTCTACTCTACTCTGCTCTGCTACATTCTGCTTTGTGTTCCTCTGTCTAGCAACACTTGCAGTGTTTTGAGCCAGCTTTAATGAGAAGACCAATGTGTTTTGGCATGAAGCCTTCGTCATGGTCTGTTAAAGGCACACATCAGAGAATACTTTTTTGGGGTGGGGAGGGACTTTATAACCCACTACTGGTATTACACAAGCAATCCATCTGAATCGCAAGCTGCTGCCAATAACTGGAACAGACCTTTCACATACTGGGGGATTTATCAGACCTGGAATCATTCATCGACAAATACTGCATTCACTGCGGTATGGATAACGCCAGTACAAACCAACAAGATATGTGAAAACAAAACAAACAGAAAAAGACCTCTTCTACAGATACAAGCGATCTACAGACAGACATTGAGGTCAGTGTTCTTGCATCCATCAATAAAAAAGTTGATTTACTGGTCACACTTCATGAGAAATAAAAGAACTCTGGACAAGCCTTGAATTCGCTCACAATTACATTGAAAAGTTGGAACAGTCAAACAACTCTCTCCAAGTATCCATCAAAACCCTGAGCGAAAAAATGGACTCTATCATGAAAGAAAACAGAATAATGGTTAAGGGCTTTATGAAGAATCAACTAAAAATCCCACTGGACACAGTCAACATGATCACCTTTGACCATGTACACCGCCTTGGATCACGTTCAAATAAAACACCCCGACCAATAATAGCCAAACTGAAACATTACAAACATAAAGAACTCATCAAAAGCAAAGGAAAAGAACTGAAAGGCACACAACTCTCTACCCAATTATGAAAAATATCGTTGTGGACAAATTATTCATTGAAGGACAGCTGTACTGAGATTCTAACATCACTCCATGGCTTTTTTGATCTCCCACATTACATCTAACAACAAGTGACTGTTGATTCTTATATTAAATAATACCCGACCTAGCATTCTCGCCACATAAATACACATAAAAATATCTCATACGCCTTCCTACAAACATCTCTGGCTTGGATGCTGCTTTGTTGCCATGTCTGCTGTACTATGTTTGTTGGTATGTGTATTTGTGTGTTGTCTTTTTGTTTTGTTTTGTTTTGGGCCTTTTTTTTTTCCTTCTTTTTTTTCTTTATTTTTACCTCCCGTTTTACATTTGACACAGTGTTTTATTTTCAGTTGCTCTCAGCTAACAAACACCTACATACCCACATTCACACACACACCGACTCTACATTGTTATTTACTTTTTCTTGCTCCCAGCCCTTCCCCCGAAGACACAGATGAATACGGCTGCCATGAAACTCCTCCTTAAACCCCATTAAAACCCCACCTTCCAGCTATCGTCCTCTGTCACTCATTAACACAGATTTAAAAATTATCACCAAAGCACTAGCCACTAGAATAAAGACAGTTACTCCAGCAATAATCCACCCAGACCAAACAGGCTTCATTAAAAGTAGACACGCTTTGGATAACACCTGTAAACGATTTAACTTAATCAACCCTGCACAACAAAAACAAACTGACACCATAATTGGATCTTTAGACGCAGAAAAAGCATTCTGTAAAGCTAACTGGTCATTTTTATTCAGCACACTACGAAGGTTTGGTTTTGGAGAGTCTTTCATCCACTGGATTAAAACGCTATATACATTACCTAGAGCTACAATAACTACAAATGGGATAACCTTGCAAAGTTTCACACTTCATCGGGGGTCTAGACAAGGTTGCCCACTCTCACCATCTCTATTCACCATCTTCATTGAACCTCTAGCAGCAGCAATACGACAGAATAATAGCATCAAAGGCATACAAGATGCCAACTCACAACATAAAATTAGCCTCTATGCAGATGATTTACTATTATATCTACAGGACCCCTACAGTTCACTACAAGAAACTTTCTCCATTATTAATACATTCTCCTGGATTTCTAACTATACAATAAACTGGAATAAATCCACCATATTGCCACTCTCTGAAGATGCCTGGGATTAAGGTCTGGACACTGACTAGGCCACTCCATGACCATAATATGCTTCTTCTTGAGCCAATCCTTTGTTGCCTTGGCTGTGTGTTTTGGATCATTGTTATGCTGGAATACCCAACCACGACCTATTTTCAATGCCCTGACTGAGGGAAGGAGGTTCTCACCCAAGATTTGACAGTACATGGCCCCATCCATCCTCCCTTTGATACGGTGCAATTGTCCTGTCCCCTTGGCAGAAAAACACCCCCAAAGCATAATGTTTCCACCTCCATATTTGACGGTAGGGACAGTGTTTTTGGAGTCATAGGCAGCATTCCTCCTGCTCCAAACACGGCGAGTTGAGTTGATGCCAAAGAGCTCGATTTTGGTCTCATCTGACAACAACACTTTCACCCAGTCTTCCTCTGAATCAGTCAGATGTTCAGTGGCAAACTTCAAACGGGCCTGTAGATGTGATTTCTTGAGCAGGGGAACCTTGCGGGCACAGCAGGATTTCAGTCCTTCACAGCGTAGTACTGTTGTCACCTTCTCACCCAGCTGCTTGGCGATGGTCTTGTAGCCCATTCCAGCCTTGTGTAGGTCCACAATCTTGTCCCTGACATCCTTGGAAAGCTCTTTGGTCTTGGCCATGGTGAAGAGTTTGGAATCTGGATTGATTGATTGCTTCTGTGGACAGGTCTCTTTTATACAGGTAACGAGCTGAGAGGGCTCCCAATGTCAGCTCGTTACTTGTATAAAATACACCTGGGAGCCAGAGATCCTGCTGACTGATAGGGGATCAAATACTTATTTCATTCATGAAAATGCAAATTAATGTATAACTTTTTTTGTAATGCATATATATGGATTTTTTTGTTGTTGTTAAGCCTCTCACTATTCAAATAAACTTACCATTGAAATTGTAGACTGATCATTTCTTTGTTAGTGGGCAAACTAACAAAATCAGCTGGGGTTCAAATAATTTTTTCTCTGACTGTAGTTAAATGGATTCAGAAGGATAGTTGTAATAGCTCATGGATAGAACTAGAACAAAATCAATGCAAAAATACTTCAGTTGCAGACCTTGTCTTCCTACCATACTCAATTAAGAAAATGAACTATTTCAAAAATATCACAATCTATGCAACTCTGACAGCCTGGTCAGCCACAAAATCAGCATTAACACCAATTTGACATAACCCTGACTTTCAAATTCATAATAATCCCATCTACTTTCCAACATTGCAACACACAGGAATCACTCACCTTCATCATCTATTTGAAAACAACCAGTTTATACCATTTAACATATTAGTCCAGAAGTACGAAGTTGGGAGAGGAGAATTTCTCCAGTACCAACAGTTAAAATCCATAATTAAATCAAAGATCAATTTAATCAACAACCCCCTGCAACCTTCCATGTTAGCTGAGGAGATAATGAAATTTACAAACTCAAAGAATATTAAATCTAAACTTTATAAACTAATGTCAAATACAGATGGAACAATAACATTACCAGTGACTAAATGGGAAACGGATTTATCTCTCCCCCCAAGCCCCGACTTCTGGACTGAGATTTGTAATATCTTTTCCATGACTGCCAATATAAACTTACAGCATATACAATGCAAGACTATTCACAGGACTCACATCACACAAGGCAAAATGTTTAAAATGGGTTTCATTGATACAGATACCTGCTCACAATGCACTCTGGATTGCGCAGATGATTACTTTCATGGTACTTGGACCTCTCAACCCATTTACTCCCTCTGGGTAGCGGTGACTGAGAAACTCTCCATCATTTTGAGCTGTAGAATCCACCCATCCCTGTCACTCTGCCTGCTCGATAATGTCACAGAAATTGACAACCTACCAATTAAATATAAAAACCTACTTCTTATCTCTCTAACTATTGCCAAGAAAACAGTCTTTCTAAACTGGAAATCAAAAAATTTCATTACACATCAGCCACTGGACCAACCTTCTTATAGAATATATCACATTAGAGAAAATATCATCAACCCATAAGAATAATATACCAACCATCACTGACACGTGGTATCCATTTCTAATCTCTTTTAACTTAAACCTGATACCTGAGGCCAAGGCCACACACATTCCCACAAACTTCTAGAAATATAACAAAGCTGCTTTTTACTTCATTATTGTTACTGTCCTTAGTCCTCATTGTCCATAGTTCTGTTTTGAGTGTCACACCTATCAGTCAAACCAAATTAACTGAGAATATTACCTACCTCCTATTTTTTTTCCTCTTCCCTCTCTAATCATTTACCAATTTGTTAATTTCATTCATTTTTGATTTATGAATGTGTTTACATATATATCTGAGTGTATACATACACTGTAAACACTTTTCCTTTAAAATAACAATAAAGAGCTGGCAGCAGGGATGCCAGCATTATACCGTTATTTTTACGGTATTCGTATGTAAAATGACTTTACGGTAGTAGTTTGTAAACCAGAAAAACGGTATATGTCTGTATTTTTATAATTTACGGTAGAGAGCTGGCAGCAGGGATGCCAGCATCATACTGTTATTTTTACGGTATTTGTATGTAAAATGACTTTACGGTAGTAGTCTGTAAACCAGAAAAACGGTATATGTCTGTATTTCTATAATTTACGGTAAAGAGCTGGAAGCAGGGACGCCAGCATCATACCGTTATTTCTCAGGGCTACAGACATATGCATTATTGTGAATATTATGCAAAATAAGCAATAAAAACTTCAAAATCAAATATCTTTATTTCAAAGAGCAATGTCAATATCAACATGAATACAAAAAACGTAGAAAAAGAAAATAAATGTTCTTGTGGATCCAGGAGAGATGACCATTACTTTGGTAGCCACTGTTCCTCTCTGCAGCATTATTTCAGTGTCGCCACTGTCAAACAACAACAAACAATCATAATAATAAATAAACTATACAATCAGGAATGTACAGTATACACTCCAAGCTAATGCTTATAAAGTTAATACCAGTTCTCTTGTGGCTTAATGTGGGAATGCCAGACTGTCAAAACAAAGAGAGCAAGAGGTGACCAATCTATATGAAGTTCCATTCAAAGTCAGATTCTTCAGTAGCATGGTGACGTGTGTATTGACTGCAGAAGACTTCTTCTGGACGATCACACCTTTCTTCTTGGAGACAACCTTGCCCTTTTTGGCCTTTGTCCCTCTCTCTGGATTTATACCAATGAAGCGCCTGAAATCAAAATAGTCTAAGATCAGAGTGGGGTTGCAACAACATACTGTTTTGTGTACATTAATTAAATGCAATGAATAGTTTTTTTGTCTTTCTTCATTGCACTAATAGAGTGGACTTGAATGACATATAGAAGTGACATCAAAAGGAATTATAAAGCCTATAGTCCAACCAAATACCCAGTCTGTGTGTGTGTGTGTTGTGGCTTGAAATGTACAGTACTAATACCATTTTATACAAAGAAATACAAACACATTAATTTAATTGTATATATCCATATAATGATGACAAGGAATGAAGGGGTTTTACCTCTGAATGAATTCCAGAGTGCAGGCTGCCTCATGTTGATACTGAAGGTTGAATATGTAGTAGATTGCAAAGACAGCACCAAGTCCCATTGCAAATGTTGGTGTGATGCCCTCAGAGATTACACGGCCCTCAAAGGTGATCATCCAACCTTTAATTGTGACTTGCCCTGTTGCACCTGAAACTTCAAGTCATAGCAACATGGGAATGCATGTTACCTTGTGTAAATATTTGTAAACTCAAAATGGCCAATATAATGTGTTTATCAATGAATCTAAATGAAATGTAAAAAAAAAAACTTTAATAATCCATCCATTACCTATACAGTTTAGTCCCAAACAGGGTCGTGGGGAAGTCCAATCCATCCATCCATCCATCCATTATCTACACTGCTTAGTCCCAAACAGGGTCGCGGGGAAGTCGATCCTTAATCTTAAAGGAAAGAGATTTAGAGTTAGATGCTTAGACAGAAGGAACAATATGAAAAAGATTTCCTTTGTTATTTCTTCTCTTTTCTTCCTCTTTTTTGTTTGTTTTTGTTTTCATTATCTAAATGGTGTAAAATCTAGCCAGTCAGACTTGAATTTATGAAAAAAGTTACTCAATCAGACAAATCACTATAATACAATAAATTTCAAGACACTGGCAAGACACATCCTCCCTTCAGAATAAGACAACAGTCTTAGGTTAACTCTTAGTTGAACTTAAATGGTTATTTTAAAACAAAGAGATTATTCTGAGTTCATTCAGATTAGATCTGATCAAGTGTCTGCCAATATTCTGCTGACTGTTTTATACAAAGTGACCTTAAAAGGCAAAACTGAACATATGCAAGAACACTCCTGTCCTGGGACAAGTGAATATATTCCCTTCTGGTTCACATAGTTTTTCTTCAGTCTTCTACAGCATAAATACCCACATTTTTCAAGTGGTGAGTAGTATATTTAGTAGACAGGAAAACATATATATAATCTAGGACAAAAACTGGGAACTAACCGTGGCTGTGTTGATGTGAACAGGGTATTGATCACTTACTGGCCAATGAAATGCCATTCAAAGTCTATTAGATTTTTCAGAAGAGTGGACACATGGTGGTTGACTGTGACAGACTTCTTCTGAACAACCTTCCCTGTCCTCTTGGACACTATCGTACCCCGGCTGGCCTTGGTCCCTCTTTCTGGGATGATACCAATGAATCGCCTGATAAACATATTAGTCCAAGATTAGAGGCTGAAAAGAAAAAGTCTGCTATTATATGACATAGGGCTCGTACATATGATCAAAATCACATATCAAAATATTTTTAATGGAATACCATAATATCAGTGTTGTGAAGATATTGTTGGGATGACTATTGGTGCTCATATATTTACTTAAACAATCATAAGTAAATTGGATATGATGACCAAGCAACTAGAGACAAGTAAAGAGAATAGACCTCTTTCAGAGCAGCCATTTTGACATGACATAGCAGGTAAACACAGGTATTACTACTGACATTAGTTGTGGTTCTGTTCTATTTATGTGTAGCAATATTTCCAGTGAGTTAGTATTACTATACCAGAACCCTGGCTCTGTTAGACATTAATGAGATTGGAGTTTAATTAATATCATCTGGCTCGATTAGATATTAATGGGATTGAAGTTTAATATCATCAATAACACCTGTGTTTACCCTACAATTTCATGTCGAAATGACTGCTGTGAAACAGGTCTGTTGGACAACACAAACTTTACCTTTGAATAAATTCTAGTGTACAGGCAGCCTCCTCTTGGTACTGCAGATTAAAAAAATATGTAGTACACTGAAAACAGAGCAGCAAGCCCCGTCACGAATGTTGGCTGGATGCCCTCACATAGGACCTCGCCCTCAAGGCTGATCATCCAGTGTCCTGCAGTCATATGCTCTGTTCCACCTGAAACATGAAATAGTAATTTCAGAGAGCATCTTAACTTGTATATCTTTACATGGAAGAATGTGCATGCTTTGCTGGGATATAAATATGTGAAAGCTCATCTAATATACCATAAACAATGTAATTTCAATGAATACAGTACATACTGAGCAGTATTAGACGAGGAGTTGGTGGTAGCATGAGGGTCCTCTCAACATCAGCCACTGTGGCAGACGACTATAGGGAAAAGACAATAGAATTGTAGTGATAATGTTCATGATATGAATTTAAGATGGCAACAATTCAAGGCAATAAAAAAATTTCGAAAGAAAGAGAAACAAACTTACATCTGCAAGAAGGATGAACCCATCTGTGGTCTGTGTGAAGTGGGCCATCAGCAACTGGACCACATGAAGTGCTACCTCAGTGTCCTCCCCCTGGGAGAGGACAGTCTGGACATCTTTGTTGGTAGGTTTGTTGCGGAAATATTCTGTGATCACGCAGCACATTAAGATCTGTGAGAAGCTCAAAATAAGCATACATGTATCGCTGATTGAAGAGATAACGCCATTTGCTCCTTATGTCTCCAATGGAAGGAGCTGGAATCGCATTTATATGGTGACGCAGTAGACAGAATGTAGTCTCCATGAGATGACGGACCTCTGCTCTTTCAACCCCATCTGCACCTTCCTGTCTATAGATCTCCTCCAATCTTTGGCGCTTTTGTTCCATAGTATAATCAGTCTCTCTGGCGGGAGTTCTGGTTGAAATCTGGTACACCCATATGAATCTGTGTGCCTAACATATGCACATACATTGGTACATTCACTAGCACAGAACTGGCATGGGAACATTTTGATGGCAAATCCACCACTAACAAAAAAACTGCTAATAAAAAAAAATAAACATTTTAGTTCAGTGTGTCTTATCCCAACTCATTAGCAATGCTGACAAAAAAGGCTTTAACTATTATTTTCTAGGCTGCGCGAGCACACACACACACACATGCAAGGAAATTATAACTTTTTTTTCTTTTCTATTTACAACTAAGCCAAAGTAAACCACTGGACAATTTCCCTCTCATAGACAGAGCTACTTAAAGCAGAACAGAAATGTGTTAACTTAAAAATTCACAGAAAAGAGAGGAGAAATTCTGAAATCCCCAAAATAGAAGCACAATAATACTTCTAGTTGAACAAAGAAACCATAAGACTAACGTACTTTAAATATTCAGTAACATTAATCAGGCGTACATACAAAACAATAATGAAAAAGTAAATGTCCTGCGAGACTCTCCAGCTGTTTTGTCTAGCACCTGCCATTCTGAGATCGAAAACCTGCCTGTATTACCCACTAATGATTTTGCCTTGTCCTTCTTGTTGAACTCCTATTCTGATATTGAGACCCTGCCTGTACTACCGACCAGAGATGTTCTGCCTTGCCCTCCTTGCCTGATCCCTCGATACAGTTTAACGTTCCAGTTCTGACTGTTTCTCCCGCACCTGAGCTCCCCGAAGCGGACAATAAACTCTGTTCTACTGCCTCAGACTACTGGCTCTTTAATTGGGTTCACACCTCCACATTCAAGAGAGCTTCATGCACCACCCTGTGACAAAAGCTTCACTTTTCCATTATTCAAATTAATCACAAATGAGAAATTAAGATCCCAGAATTTTGTAACTGGACACATATACAATCATATTTATACAGCATTCTCTACTCATTTCTTATATTTTACTTGATTCATTTTATATTATTTTATTGTATATGTGAAAGCTGTCCCTGGTAGGCTAGTGGTTAAGGCGCTGCGCTCTCGCCGCTGCAGCCCGGGTTCAAATCAGGGGGCAGGAAGGGCATCCGACCATCAGCAGACAGAGGGAATGTAATTCACCTTACCCTGGGATTTGCTTCAAAAATGTAGGAATCAAATGGGAAATCCTCCAAATGAAAATTGGCTCCAAGTCTGCTCTGCGTGCAACCTTGAGAAATACAGTAACTTTCCATATTTGCGCCACCTTTCTACCGTTGATTCTAACATCACTCCCAGAATGCAACGCTATTTACAGTATATTGTGGTATTTTATGGGAAAGTGTGGGCTGCCCATAAATATTTCCCAGAAGTCACTGTTTTCAACAGTATAGTACCGTTTTAATGGAAAACAATATGTTACTGTTGGAATTTGGCCGTTTTTTTAACAGCAATTTGTTACAGTGTAAATATGTGAAAGCTGTCCCTGGTAGGCTAGTGGTTAAGGCGCTGCGCTCTCGCCGCTGCAGCCCGGGTTCAAATCAGGGGTCAGGAAGGGCATCCGACGTAAAACATGTGCCAAATGTCAACATGTGAGTCGTCAGTGTAATGATTCGCTGTGGCGACCCCTAAATGTGAAAAGCCAAAAGTAAGTTTTTTTTCTATACATAAGTATGTGAATGGAAAAGTATATTGTTGATATAGCTTTTTTTCTTCTTTATTTTATTACTACAATCATTCCTTTGCATTTATACCCCTCCATTTTCCTAGTTTATTTGGTTTAATTCTATTTTACCTTAAGTAATGAATATCAGTCTGCATAGAGTTGAATACACACACACACACTACACACTTTCACACACACAACTTAATACTCTCAATTAATAATCCCTTTGTCTCTTTTGTTAATGTCTGTTGTCTCATGTACTATGTTATGTGCTTTGTCCTGTAAATGTGTTATTTTGTGTTGCAATAAAAAATTAAAAAAAAACTTTTTCTGTAGCCATCATGCTCCAGTGATGGCAGTTGGCACTGTGCATACATTTTTGCATGTTTCTGTGTGTTTATGGAAGCATACGCACATCTATTTTTTGTTTGTCTGTCGGGCAGAGAATATTTAATAATAAGTTGCACACAAGAAATTTCTCTCCGATACAGGACTGAAGCAGCCAGCTGCAGCTGCAGCTCACACACACACAGCGCTGTCCCTGCAAGGCACTGCTCTGGCCATTGGGAGCAACTTGGGGTTCAGTGTCTTGCCCAAGGACACTTTGACATGTGGACTGGGGAGAATGGGAATTGAACCGCCAACCTTCCGGTTGGGGGATATTATGGCAAAATTATCTATTAAGGCTCAGTGAGTGTAAAAAAAAAAAAAACTTAACATCAACTCTGAAAATTATTACACATTTATTTCTGTAGAAAGGAGTGATCTCTAAACAGAGTTTCTAACCAGTCTGATGGAGAGAAGCTCTCAGAACAGAGCGCTACTTCTCTTTTTATACACACATACAATTGCAGGTAACAAATGCTCAAACAGATGGGCAACAGGATACCAGTTAATACAGGGTACTAGCCATCTGGTTCAACAGTCACAGAAAGGCATGCAAATATTTATGAACATGCTGACACAATAAATGGTCTGGTGTCACAATCACACAAATTCCTGGATACAATGACTACAGAGCAACAGCCAATAAACTAAAAAGGGTACTACCATAAAATTTTCACTACAGGGACGACTGGTTATTCTCCCAGAGTATATTTCTGTCCCCTGTCCCTGTTTGTTTGTGACAAATTCATCTTATTAAGTATTTAGTAAATACCAACACACTGCCTCTCTACCTTTTTCATACAGGCCTTGCTGCCCTTTTCCACATTTCAGTGCAACCAAGGACTCACAGGCACATGTGCACACAATCAAATTACTTATTAAGATCACTGAAAACCAGTGTTCATAAATCATTGAGATTTTCAAAAACAACCAGTGTTAGTTCACTGCACTGGTAAAACTGCTATTTCATCCTTCCCTAATGGACTGCACATTTTCTAGTGCATGTTCTGACTGCTGCAAATAAAGAACTAATGTTTTGTGCACGGTGGCCATGATTAGATGGATCAGCCCGACAGTGTCTATTTGAGGCTTTCTCTCTCACACACACTCACTGTTGACTTTTGTAGATGGAAGTGTAATTCAGATGGAGTAAATATGAGACACATGCTACTGATACCACTCACTATGAGCATAGAGAAGGGGGTGGGTGAGAGGAAGGGTAAAGGAGAAAGGGTATGCAACAAAGCCTGCTATTGAAAATAAGTAGTAGACCAAGTCAGATCTTGGATAGATAGACACACAGATCTTATACAGACAGCTTGGCAGGATGCAGGAATGATGCGTGTGGAAATAGGGATGAGCTGAGGTAGTGGATTCACAGTGTGATACCGAATCAGTAGGAGGGGATGGCGATAGGTGTATGGATTAAAATGAATTATAGAGGAAATAATAGCTGTGCTACTGATACCCCCCAGCTAGGTGAGGAGAAGGTGTATGATGGAATTGTTGTGGCTGCGGATCGGTGCACTCCCAGCACCTCGTCTGCCAGCACTGGGACCATCAACAACTCCGCCTCTGCAGGTGCTGGAGTGCGCTCCCGGAGGCGAGGTGCACCTGCTTCAAATTAGTGGAGCATTACTTAAGGGGAGCGTGGGCGTGAGCTCGTCGCCAAATGATCTCTCCTCATCCTACTGGTAACTTTGCATGTTTACATTGAGCTTGAACACTTCTGTATTCACAAGCAGTCCAGCTTTTTATTTTGTTGCCATTCAGGTTTCATGTTTGCCCACACAGATACTATCTGTAGCAAGACGTCTGTGTGGTCATTACTATTCAAAAACTCATAATGTCTTCCATATCTTGTGCTCACTGGCAGATTCTTATAGGAACAAATTACTGGCTGAAGTTTCTACGGGCTGGTTGATTGGCCAACTAGGTGAGCCCTGTGTTCAGTTATCATTTAACTACATATTGAGTATTTAATGTATGTGAGAGTGTATTTACTGTAGTATAACACTGCCATTGTCACATAGAAATGACTACGTTTTGCTGATGCACAATTTTCATTTCACAATCGACTCTGTGCATTGCTGTGTGACAGATTTTGTTGATTTGGCAGAGACAAACTAACTGTTAAACAGAGTGTGTGTGTGTGTGTGTGTGTGTGTGTGTGTGTGTTTAAACACAAGTGCTCTGAATTGAATTTCTGGCTTTTTTGCTTTACAGCCTTGGCTGAGTGATTGGTGAATCTCTGTTTAATGTGGGGATGTGTTGTCTGACGTGGGTTTGTTAGAATTATCAAGCATTTTGCCTGCAGAATTATTTCACAGATGCAGAAACAATGCTCAATTAGGTACTGTATACAGAACTTATAAAAAAGCCCAGCAGCTGTTTTGTTCTCTTTCTTTTGAGTAAACTTGATTGCCTAACACTGTATACCGCCTTTGTACTGCCTCACATGTATTGGAGAAAAACAGAATATGGGATGTGGGCAGCATGGTGGTGCATTGGGTAGTGCCATTGTCTCACAGCGTGAAGGTTACAAGTTTGCGACCTTTCTGTGCGGAGTTTGCATGTTCTCCCTGTGCTTGCGTGGGTTCTCTTTGGGTACTCTGGCTTCCTCACACTGTCCAAAGACATGCAGCTTAGGTTGACTGGTGACTCTAAATTGCCCATAGGTGTGACTGTGTGTATGTGTGTGGTTGTTCGCCAGCGTGATGGACCGGCTACCTGCCCAATGCCTGCTGGGATTGGCTCCAGTGACCCTGTTCGGGACTAAGTGGTATAGAAAATGTGATGAGAGATGAGAAGATGGGATGTTGCATTCATCTTTTTATATTATCTCAAATTCTGGTGACAACACGTAAAAAAAGCAGATCACCCTTAATGTAAAAACCCATCCATCCTGAAGTGTCGTTATAACTGGAGCAAATATAATCTGCCAGATCCCTTTACTTTCGCATCAGCTAAATGTGTCTCATTCAGTGAAATCCTGTCCATCTTTAAGAAATGCAGAATATTAGTTTCTGATAATAATATTTATATTTTCTGAGTTTTTAGTGTGGAAGATTGAAATGAAATGAAATGAAATGAAAATTTTAGTTGTCCATTCATCTGTTTCACTTGTGGTATGATGCCACCGAAACACATACAGTAGTGGAGATGGACCAGCATATATTTGCTGTCCTTTTAATTCCTCTATGTGTATATATACTGTAAGTGTGTTTGAACCTGTGTGTGTGTTATTGTATGCTAATGAGTCTACATGCGTGCATTTACAGTTTTTTGTTAGGTGTATTTGTACATTTTTTTATGTTTGATGACCCATATATATACTATTTTTGTATGTTTGCATTATATCTGTGTGATATAATAACACAGAGAGGTGGCAGAATAGAAGGGTACCAGACAGAGGTGGACGTGTTCTCTCTGTGATCTCTGAGCTCAACATTGACAAGCTCAACAAGTGCTTTTTATAAGTGGTCTAACATCCAATCACCCTTTGCTTATCTCCCTCCTTCCTCATCTCATTGCTTACATCTTTTCATCTCTCCATCCTTCCCATTGTCTTCATTTTCACCTTCTGGTCCCTCCCTGGGTGTCTATCTATTTCTCTATCTGTCCTACCTCTTGTCCTTCTGTCCTCTTTTTGAACTTCTCTCATCCGTCCCACCCCATTTCACCTACAGTCTCCCACCATACATAAGAAAGCCAGTGGTATTAATCTGAACGATTGGAAGTAAAGATGATGTGTGACAGGTAGCAGAAGGTCAGACTCAGTAGAGACAACAACTGCCATCTCTGCCTGAAGACTCAAACAACCAGTCCTCAGCTGGACTTGTCAGCTCTCACAACTATAGCGTTACAGTAGTAGGCAGATCATTTGATCTACTATGTGGCTACTCAGATTTACAGAGATTATGAAGTTAACTCTGGAACATACTTATCCATCTGCATGACCTTTACTCTTGCATTATCTTTTCCCTCTGCACACAAGTATTGGGATTCAAGGGGTAGACTTGTGTTTTGAGTGGATGAGATTTTAAAAATGGTTGGACCACAGACGCCTGCACACACATATAAATGGGTGCTTTTTCTGTCTTTCTTGCCTATACACACACACACACACACACACAGCTCCACTCAGTCAATGCCCACCTGTCTTCTCTTAGACCGGAGTAACTTCAGCTAGACTGCTCAACTGTGGTGAAGATGGGCCTCCCCCACTGCGCAGATATACACACACACACACACACTTTCTCACTCACTCATTGTATCTCCTGTGCATTTTTTGTGTCTTTCACTCTTCTGCACACACAGAGGTATAATGAAAAAGTACTATGTCTGCACAAAGTGTAGTACTGTATGCTCTCCCCTCTGCTGGTTTAGATGTCTGTGTACTGGGAAACAGCACGATCTGTCCTCTATATGTAAAGTAAAGACTGAGCAAAAGTCAAAGTGCTGCTTTTTAAAATCAATCATTTTGCTGCACTGTTGCCCTACAACCTTACTCCAGAGAGGTAATTTCTAATGACATTCAAATTTTGTCCCATTCTCAGCTATTAGAATGACAACAGAATATACAGATTCTCATCAACTGCAATGTTAATGGAGAAGAGCCAGGATGGACCATTCTGTCAGTGGATCCTGTGCTAATACAGGACAGATACATGACGTACTGTAAGATGTCAACACTAGCTACTAATTTGGTAAATAACAGGTGGGGATTCTACAATTGTTGTCATTGCTATAGCTTTTTATACCACTAGTGCAGGGTAGATGGATGATAACAGGCTGTGATTATTACTGCAATATGAATGTAACAAAGGAACATCATGTATTAGCACGTTTACTTTTATGTTTCTGCTTTTGCTGACATAAATAGATGATAAATTGTTACGTTTTGCTGTGTTGCACGCCATTTGTTTCAACCTGGAAAAAAACCCAAAACATATAACATGTCCAATCTTGGAACACATTTTGTCTTTCCATAAAGTATCAGAAGAGTGCAAATATGATTTAGATATACCCCCCAACTTGATAATATCAATCAATTACTTGATTTGTTCCATCATGTACAGTTTTTTGTACAGTCGAGATCAAAGTTTACAGACATAGGGAAAAATAAAGTAATGCATCAGTGTCTTTAGCTTGTTAGACTAACCTAAAAAAACACCCTGAATCAGTATCTGTAGGACAACTTGAATGCATTTTTACTAATGCAATTTCATGCAGTTGTAAGCAGTTATAAAAACATTTTAAGCAATGTACAGGATTTGTTAATAATTGAAATATCTCTAATTAACACATTTTATATTATTACAACTGCTTCACTATATTATCATTTACTGTCATATGTATGTACTGTGGGAGTCCAGAGGTGTTAAATTTGTTGACAAATGAATTAATAAACACTGTGCTTACAAAACAACTACATACATTATGGTGTGTTGTAACCATTGACTGTGTATGATGGATGTCATGTTGGCACTTCCCTCCACGGTGGCTGAATATGGTGGCTGCCATCTTGCGTTTTTGCAACCAGATTCTGCACAGAAGTGGAGTGCCAAATACACCCCTTTTTATATTATCAAATAACTTATTAAAAACAAACTAAACTGAAAATTGATCACTTGTACACACATCAACATGATATATCCACCAAAAACCACAGATAAAACCTCTAGGATTTTTCTTTAAATTTTTACCTTTAGTTTTTAGTTTGTCTCATGTCCAATCAATTAACATGGAGGAGGTGGGATTTATGACCTATATGGCAACCATCCACCAGAGGGTGATTGAATCAAGGGGGCTTCGCTTCTGGGAGCTATCAGCTTGTCCATCATATAGTATACAATCAGTGGTTGTACCCCATTTATTAAATGTTTAGTCTATACACTGCCAAAAATGTCAAATAGGTTGATGTAAAGTTATTCTTTTTTTAAAATTTAAACTAAAGCTAAATATAAACAAGTGGGTGCTAGCAGCCATGTTTACATTGAGGAGTTAAGGTGATGGAGTGTAAGCAAGTAAAACTATGGAACATTTACTATAATAGAGCAAGTTCCTATCACAAATAATGCAGAATCTTGAAAGGAAGATTTATGCAGTGTCTAGAATTATAATCTCACCAAGTAGCTGCAGGCTGAAGGATAACCCTAACAGCTACTGTATTATTACATTTTGATATAATATACTGTGAATTACATTTTTAGATACCACAAATTATTGTGTTGCCTGAGCACCACTAGAACTTTTATTATGTGCACAGTACAGTTTTGCAAATGTCCAGTATTCATTCACTGATGGAAAATGCTGCCTCAGTTTCACTGTGCTAACTCACAGCATGGCAGAGACATCACTCATAATTTAGTATTTTGCTAATCAAACAAATATTTCCCAAAAGTACATTCAGTTTCTGCACACTGAAACAACAATTTTTCATATGTCAGTGTGTCACTGTCAGCAAATCATCTGGTTCCAGCTTGTTTCAGGTTTGAGTAGCATCTTTTTGAGTTGGGGTTGCACCGTCTTATATATTCAGACCTAAAGAAGCTCTAAGGTCTGTGTCTTTTAAGGCATATTTTAATGGGAGGATGTAAATTTCCTGGGACAGCGGTTCTGTGGGTGTAGTGAATGATTCATTAGCAAGCCTGAGGAGGTTTCTACTTGGAGTGAAAAAAATGCACAGCACAATACCCTTTTAATCCACATCCAAGCAAAGGGGGGGAAAAAAACCCTGCATGTTTGTGCTCATAGTTACTGGAGGCCACACAAATACATGCAAAGGCAAATTCTTGTTGGTAAGCACAGACAAATTTGCAAAAGTGTGTGTGAAAAGCCACACACATAAAACAGAGACTTCAAAGGCCCACGCTGCAGTGCCCCAAGCCCTGAACAAAGCATAGAGGCAGAGGGCAACTTTCAGTTTTAAAGCAGTCCTAATGAGGTTTGAAGAGAAAGAAAGTGAGTCCAATCAGTGTGTGCATAAGTGTGGTCGTGTGCTTTATGTTTGTGTGAAAATTCTTTCATAGTAACAGTTCACTGGCAGGTATTTGTGTGTGGGTGAGTGCGGTGGGTGGTTTTTATCAAAGAACTGCTTGCTAAGCTGGTGAAAGAAATTAATTTCTTCCTGTGTGGGTTTGTTTGGCACACAGAGCCTAACATTTGATGCAAGCATATTGACTGTTGTGCTAATAGTAACAACCGACAAGGTGTTTGTGTGCTTAGAGAAATACAGTGATGATGACACAGCTACAGTGAGGAACAGAAGTATTTGAATGGGCCCTTTTCACAACGACTTCAGATAGTATGATGATTCCAGGGTTATCACTGTTTCCAGTTCAGCGCTGCACTGCGGCAAGTGGATTTAAAAGCAAAGCTGCAGTCCAGTTTTTCCCTGATATTGTAACAAAAAAAAAAATTGCAGTCGTAAATCATAAAATCATTGTAAAACACATTAATTTACATATTATTAGTTTATTTTTTGTTCCTACCACAGGTCATTGGTGAATGGAGCTCTGATAGGTTCTCGTCATCGGTGTGTGAATGTGTGTGTGTGAATGGGTGAATGGTGTATAATCTCCTGTAAAGCGCTTTGACCAGTGTAACACACTGTGAGAAAGCGCTATATAAATACAGTCCATTTACCATTTACCATAGGTTGCAAGTGACATTAGCAGTTACGGTGTGCAGGAGCCACAGAGAAGTAACGTCTTTTCAAATATTAGCCTGTAAATTATGCCAATATGTTAAAATTCCAAGTGACCCTTTTAAATATATATGTTGTAGCTTGGTGAAGGGACAGGGGAGCTGTAGTGTGTATTTTCATAGCTAAAAATCACACCCTCTTCAGAAATAACTAAGCAAGCTACGTCCATTGGCAGAACAGCACTGATAATGTAAAGCATTTTTTGTCAGGATCAGGCTGGTAGAAAACCAACAATGTGAATGGTGGACTCTATTATAAGACCAGGCGAGCTAGTTTCCTGTTGGTAGGGCACAGGAGACACAGACACTACAACAGTCCAAGAGACAATCCAAATCCAAAAACAGTCCTGGGGCCTATTTCAAGAAGGCGGTTTAACAAACTCAGAGTTCAAACCTGAACTCTGAGTTGACTTAACCAGAGTTGGATTACTTGGAATTTTCGGTTTCAGAACAGCTGAAAAGAGTTGGTTTAATCAACTCTGAGTTGTCTGACTCAGAGTTAGGCGCGTGCCACGCGACTATAAAAAGCCCTGAACAATGGAGTGAAGAAATTACGAGTCACCATGGCAACAGGACCAAGCCAAAATAGGTCTGCGTTTTTCCCCGACAGAAATGGATGTGCTACTACAAGCATATAGTGACTACGAGCCCATATTTCGTAAAAAAAAAAAAACAAAAAAACAACACGGCTGCAGCGGC
>NW_018127921.1:5419850-5449294 GCF_001952655.1 Monopterus albus | reverse complement strand
TTTTTTAAGATTTACCCAACACTGATGTAATAATATAAGAATTGAATTTTAATTTTCATGTAGGTGCATTGATGGGAATATGTGTGCCATCAATGCATCCAACCGCATTAGGAAATCCTGAAGGGGATTCTAATTATTAGTTTATTTCCAGAGGTCACAGCAAGATGTTATTAACTGATCATCATTTTTCAGATTAGCCTTACTGAAACGAATTCAATACCACTAACCTGCAATCCTGTGAAACTCCTCTTTAATGGCTCTGAGGGGTTTGTGCCCAGGAAACACAACAAAAATTCACAGAAAGCGCTTGAGGGTGAGGCACACTTTCCGAACTATTCTACATACTGTGGCCTTACTAATGTGCTCTGCATCCCCGATGTTATAATGAAAACTGCCGTTTGCAACAAATCGTAATGCAACACAAAGCATCTGCTCGGATGTAAGAGCACGGCCACGATGGGTGATGTGTCTGATGTATGGGTGGATAAGATTATTGATATATGTTATGGACTCTCTAGAAAAACGGTACCGCTCAAATAAAAATACATGGGGATATGACAAAAAATCAACTCGTGGCCTCAATATCCTCTCCCGACGTAAATGCAATTCCCTGCGAATTAATACAGCGTCCTCATCTACAGGATCCTCTATGAATGGACACGCCATTTTGGTCTCTGCGTGACGGAAACGTGTGCAATCTATGAATGTACTGAAAGATTAAATGAGGTATTAAACACCTTTCACTTTAAAAAAGGGCGGAGACCCGGAGGAAACTCTGGATTTCCCGAACAAAACCTGCTCCCAACCAGGTTAGGTTCACAGAGTAAGTTGCCGTAGTAACTGACTCTGAGTTTAGATTACCTCTCTTTGTGAAACGGGTTTTAACTTACCCCGCTTTCACGGGTTTAAGTTACCTCCGTTTCTGAAACCGAAAACTCAGAGTTTCCCTCATTTCGGGGTTAACAAACTCTGAGTTTCGACAAAACCGCCTTCTTGAAATAGGCCCCTGGTTCAATGTCGGCAAACACTAACATTTGAGGGATCCAAAAATAGGTGGTCAAAGAAGCTGGTCCAAAAGTCGATACACAGATACACATACAGCAATCAGGAGAGCTAGGCAGAAATCAATGGTCAGAACTATCCGGGGTCAGAATCAAAATCACAGGGAGAAATGCTGGAAAGTCTGTATGTAAGTCAAGAACAATCTGGCAGCTTTCCGGTGGAGGGAAAGCTGCTTATATTGGGGTGAAAACAGGTGTAACCTATTGGGTGTTGATTAAAGTAAAGAGTCCATACAGGTGAGACAGAAACAGAAACTGAAAACAAAATAAAAGCATGATGCCAGAACCATGACATCTTTAAGCCTGATGTTAAGCTTACAAACACTTTATTCATTCATTTTCTACTGCTTAGTCCCTGAACGGGGTCACGGCGGAGCCAATCCCGGCCGGCAATCGGGCGAAGGTGGGGTACACCCTGGACAGGTCGCCAATCCATTGTAGGGCTAACACACAGAGGAACAACCACACACACACACTCCTATAGGAAATTTAGAGACACCAATCAACCTAAGCTGCATGTATTTGGACTGTGGGAGGAAGCCAGAGTACCCGGAGAGAACCCATGCAAGCACGGGGAGAACATGCAAACTCCACACAGAAAGGTCCCAGGTGGGGCCCGAACCCGGAACCTTCTCGCTGTGAGGCGCTAACCACTGCGCCACCGTGCTGCCCTACAAACACTTTATCTGGTACATTATTCACAAGAACATTCTTTAGACTCTGCTATATAAAATGTTAAAATTGCTAAAAGGATTGGACTGCCATATGGACACATATTTCAACTGAAACAGTGTTCTTATTGGTAATTCTTTCTTTTGAGACATGGTTATAGCCTAGTTTACCAACATGTTCAAGCTTCTCTCATTAGTTAACCATCACACCAGTGCATGTTACATTTGACTTGTGCCAACTTGCACTACTAAAGAATATATTATATGATTCCTTTGATTTATAATTCCTCATTGAAATGTTTTCCCTGTGCATTTTTGTTAGCTTCCTAGTCCTAGTGGATGGATACATGTCACAGAAACAGTCGGTAAACGGCTGTACCTTAAACTTTGAAGGAGATGCAAATAAATTGGATGCACACACAAAACCAACCACATTGTCACTACAATTACAATCTTTTCTCATGTAAAATTAGACCACAAAGTTTGAAAACACTTCTAATAAAGCACAGATGTCACCTTTATGTGGCTGGTGCTAGCAGAGTTTGTTGTCTCCTGGTTCTGGGCAGCAGTTTGCTTAATAGACCTTATACATCCATGCACTGTACAGTGTCACCACTGAAGTGGGTATTCCGTCCGTCCATAGGGGGAAGCACGACGCAAATTGCTGCTTGGCACACCAAAAGGAGGAGAAGAAGGCAACAAACTAAGGGGGCTAGGGCTGCCTTCTATCATAATGCACACTGGCTGACAAAAAATAAAATGTAATAAAATATAAACAAGCTCAACTAGAAGGGTTTCAGTCAACTGACGGACCTCTTGCCTAATGATTTGACTAGTCAACTTTTAGGGGTAACCCTAGTTGTTGTCTTCTACAGGATTCAGGTGACAGGTGTTCTCATTGTCTGTTGCATGCAAGTCATTAGAATTCTTAAAGTTTCTGAGAACTTCTTGCTTTTCGGCTCTTGCTGTAGAACTCATTGTAAATTCAGCCACTAGTTTCTTTTTGTTAATTGCTTTAAAGGTTTTAGTTCATAATTTGGAGAATGTCAATTTTTTTCTTATACACTCCTTTTAATAAATGTATTGTAAAATTTATTGTTATATCTCCCAGAAGATTGTGCACAGTTTTCTTTCTTATTTCAACATGTTGCTGAAAAGTTTGACAAGTTGAAGGTGAAAATAAAATGACAAGCAAGATACAGACAGTGAGAGATGACTACTTCCTCCTTCCCTATTCATACCTCTTTTGGGTAAACGTTGTGATAGCAGTTTTTCCAATTCCTGAAACAGTATGAATCTAATCTCAAAAAAGAATGTTAATTTCAACCCTAAGGTTTTTTATTGGGAGAAGTGCTGGATAAGTGCTGGATGCAGTTAATACTGAATCATCACAGCTTGTGCTCTGCATGATTTTGTTGTTGCTTCAGAGGAAACAGTCAGATACAAACAAACATGCACAAAACCAGGCTATAGGCTAACAAAAATATGCTTCACACCCACACAGAGGGCAAAAGGGATTAGGTACACAGAGGCATCTGCATAAGTAGACACAAGGAATTAGGATTCAGTTCCATGCCGTTTGACATTGAAGCCTCAATAATCAGGTTGTTATAGATAAACCGAGAGCTTGGTGTGCGTGCTGCTGCTCAGCGAATTTAGAGTTCATAATTGAATTAGCCTGGTGTAGATGAACTTGCTACAAATGGTTATGTAAATGGATATTACTTTGATTATATATGACTCAAGTGAAAAAAGAGAATGTCTGCATGGTCTCACATTAGCATGCCCACTGTGTGATCTGATGTCAATAAACAATTAAGTATCCAGTTTTTATTCAATCAGATAAATTATTAGGCTACAAATTCTGTTTTTGGGAGTCAGAGAGAAGTGAAGTAGTGTTTTTTTTTTGTAATAAGTGGTGCTGTAGCTGAAAGTTGATATCAGATCTTCACACTGACTTCTCTAAGTGCTCTTTCAGACTCTATGCAAGCTGCATACATTTCCAGCTATGCAGGGGTGGTTTGGTCCATGCTTGTCATCCAGAACTTTGTAATTCCGACACAAGCATGAGTGTTATTTCATCTGTTTCCTATAGGGGCACTAATGCAAATACTGTATTGTTACTTTACTCTGAAGTCCTTATTACAGAAGAACTGTTTCTGGTGTGAAAAAACAAACAAAAAAACAATGGGCTGTACGAAGTTGTGTGTGTTCATCTTAATAGCATGTTAATAATATGGTAAATGTATGCCTCCTTTTTTTTCTTTTACCAATGATGCTTATGATGCTTTAGCAGAAGCAAAATGGCAGCAGTTTTAGTTTCTATCAGATAAATCACATGACCTGATTAGGAGCATGGGCCAGTGACTCTTGCCCCTTATTGGGTGAGTGTTGTAACGTATCTGTCAAGATGCAGGGCAGCCCCTGATTATATGTACATAAATACTTATGTGACCACTGTGTTTACAGCTGCGTTTACGTAGTTTTGTATAGAATCTAAAAGGGCCCTATATACTGTATATTAACTAATTTGGACTCCAACAATGACTGTCAAATTGTGTTTACTGCTCTGTTTATTCATATGCAGATGAACATCTGACATCATCAGCTACAGTTTCTTTCCTTGGGAAACGAAACTTGGCAGTAGAAGAGTTATTTGTTTGGCCTGCACAAAGTGTTCACTCTATGTCATGTAGCTGAGATAGGCCCAGATCTTTACTGAAATCAATAGTGAGGCTTGTAATTCACAGGAGCACTTATACTTATTTGACCAAACTTTTGTTGTCAATGTGGGAGCTTCCCTCTCAGTTGCAACAGACATTAGAAAGGCATTGGCCACAAATATAAAATAAACATTTTTGTCATCTGTCTTTTCTTTACCTTTATTTTTTGTTTCTAACTTTGCAAAATTAAGTAGATTCTCTGTCTGGATTGGAGTGATGTGCAAGGGTTTTCATGTTAAATGTCTCCCTTCCACCCCCCACCCCCTTTTTTAAACAACTGCTGCTTTCAACTAGACATTCTGTGAGCATAAAAAGGAGACTGATCTCCTGACCTAACCTCACAGCTTTCCTTTCAACAGAGCAGCAAAGTTGCACGCTAATAACTGACATTCACTTTTAATGAGCTGCTTTTTTGGCACCATCAAAGATGAAAAGTGTTTAAGGAGTAGCAGTGAATTTGGCGGCAACACCAACAGTCAGGTGTGTGTCTGTGAGAGTGTGTGTGTGTGTGTGTGTGTAAATAAACATGTACACATAGATAGAGACATAATTTGATATAGTCCTTTATCTGGGAAGTCTGCTCTCTACAGGGCCACTTATTGATGATGGGTGTGAAGCCATAAAACAAATGATGATTGAATCACTTTTATACTGCTCCAAGGACATTGCTGAGAGAAAGCAAACATCAGCGCATGTGCATGTACCATACTGTTTCCTTGCTTCCTTATAAATGTATATCTGTATGCATATATAAAAGTGTATGTCTGAAAGAAATTATTGTGCATTTTCAGATTTTGCTTATCTTTGAGAGGGTTTTAATTCCAGGCTAATGAGTATTTGTTTTAACAGTTATGCATGCTGGTGTGCAAGCACAGATTGGAAGGCATGCACACATATGTGTGTGTTCTTGTACTTGATATATAGTGAGGCCTAAAAAAGTGTTTTTTTGCTACAGAGTGAGGAGATTTGTGGAAAGTGAAGACATTTGGTCCTCACTTTCTGAACCACCTTTTTGAAGCTTAAGTTGGTTTTAGGGTTCCGGTTAGAATGAGCTTTAGGCTAGGTGTTAGGCATTTAGTTCTGATGGTAAAGATTAGAGTAAAGGGCTAGGGAATGCAATATGTCAGTGAGTGTCCTCACAAACAGAGAAGTACGTGTGTGTGTGGGTGGGTGATTAAGGGAAGTGATGTAGTGAATGCGACAGACTGTACAGATGTTCAGTAAATGGGCTGGAACAGGCAGGGAGGAAAGGGGACATCGTTCACACTCCCTCATACACATGCACACACAAACACACTCATACAGAAGAAAAAAATGAACATGTAAACCTACTGCAAGAAGATGGATACACATAGACGAGTATACATTGTGCTTTCGCTAAAGATACTGCAGATGAAATGTATAACAATTACATAATCCTGCACACACATGCCTTTACATCTTAAGTTGCATTTCTGTTGTAATAACAAGCAGAGGTAATTAACAGAATGACCTTAAATAGTAAGTCGGGATTAATGCAAAGCAGTATGGAATGTTGGATCCTGTGTGTGAGAGAGAGGTGTTGGTGTTTATGTGGCTGCCCTTTTGTTTTCAGACTCAAAGTCCCTCAGAACAATTACATCTTTTTTGTCCCATTTCCATAGTTGAACATGAAATATTTGTGTGTATGCAAATTTGACAAGTAGTGGTTATGGTTCAGGTTAGGCTAAGTCTCCAGTAAATAAATGTATGTCAGTGTAATGTCCCCACGAGGAAGTAAAACAAATGTGTGAGCACAGCAGAGGGGGGAAGAACATGGTAACAATAATCTTCCTCATAATGACCTATTGTGGGTGAAATAACTAGTATTGCTATGACAGCTATTCTTGTCACCCTCAACAATAGAAAGTGAAGGACTGTGAAGTGAGTACAGAGAACGCACTGTGACAATGGTATGGTTCTGAATCAAAATGTTTCCCCCTCGTGTTTTGCGGTTTTTCCCTGCTGTGATCAGCCCCTCACACCTCTGCCACTATTTTCATGTCTTTTTTTTCCTTTCCATCTTCCAGTGTTTTTTCTCAACTCTTTTTGTTCTTTTGTACTCATTATTTACTTCCTCCATTACCCCTTTCTTTCTTATTTATCTTTGACTCATTCTTATTCCATGTTGTCATACCTGCAGCTTTTTAAATTTTTATTTCTGTACTGTACCTTATCTCCTCTGTTTCCTTTATACCTTGTCTTCTCTCACCCAGCTCTCTGACTTTTTGTTTTATAATCTGCCATGAATGTTTAACAAGGCTGTTTCGTGAACCTCATCTTTTTTTGAAATTCTTTGCATGTCAGACTCATTGCTTGTTGATGTGGTGTTTTGGCATTCTGCAAGATCATTTTATCACTACAATTTCATCACCTGTCTGGGTGCCTCTCATGCCACAGTAACTGGTTCAGTCCAACAGTAGCTAACAGTTTATCCATTTATTCAACTAAAAGAGCTACTGTAGGTTTGTTGGAATCACTTCTACATGCCTGAGGTCATGACAGTGAGTGTTTGCAACAGTTTGGAACAGTGTTATGAACTGGGTACAGGCCAAATCAAGGTAGAGCAACTGAATATGAATGATGAATTCAAAATGAAAAGAATTCACATTCTGTCCCTGCTTGTCTTTTTCACATTTTTTACCAGGTGGTGTGTGTATTGCCCAGTCTTTGAAGATCCCTAGGGAGCCCAGACCAGGGGAGTTTGACAAGATCATCAGGCGCCTGCTGGAGACCTCCAATGCCAGGGCCATCATCATGTTCGCAAATGAGGACGACATACGGTTTGTACTGTGCCCTGTTTTGTTTGGCCTAAGTGGACCTCATGAATGCCTGTAGCCACCCCAAGTTTGAGACACCTAACAGCCTTCCCCCCTTTTTAGTTGACTTTACTTGGTTGCATAAATTGCATAAACATTGTAAAACTTTAATACACCATTTTGCTAAACAGACGAGTTCTGGATGCAGCGAAAAGGAACAACCAGACTGGTCACTTCTTGTGGGTGGGTTCAGACAGCTGGGGATCCAAGATCTCTCCTGTGATTGACCAAGAGAGAGTGGCTGAGGGAGCCATCACCATTCTTCCCAAACGAGCATCTGTAGATGGTAAGTTTGTGTAAAGATAATACTGTAGACCCATTCAAAGATGCTATGATGTCATTACACAGTAACTGACAGTAAATTAGGAATAATCTCTTAAAATAAATTTTCGTCTGCATCTGACTTTGTGATAAATGAAAAAAAGCTGAAGTTGTGTGTAGGTGTGTGTGCTTGAAGTGTAATGGATCAAATTAAGGGGACAGGAGGAAAGGCCAGAAACAGAAAGTGAAATACTGTTACAGTATGTTCGCTCTCCTGCAACTAGGAGAGAGAGCGGAGAATGACTGAACCCAAACTGCACAGAGCAACTCAGAACAGAGATTTATTATACATGGTGTCACGTGAATGGGTATGATGTGAGAATAATCAGTATTTTTTTATATTAAATTTATGTACATTAGTACTGCTTGTGCCGTCCCTGGTAGGCTAGTGGTTAAGGTGCAGCGCTTTCACCACTGTGGCATTGCGTGAGGGAGGGCATCTGGTGTAAAACACATGCCAAATGTCAACATGTGAGTCGTCAGTGTGACGATTCGGGACGGAACGTGACTTTCAGTGCTGCTTGTGTGGAGTAAGGGTAGGCATAATAAGCTTTAGCTTCAGCCTACACCTTTGGTCAATAAACAGTGTTTTTTATTTATTTCATTTTATTTTGTATGATTATGTATGTCTGCATACATGCTTTTATTCAAATAAATGTATGTACCTTTATGTTTCATGCCTTTTGTGTAAAATAATTGCAATTCTAATTTTGCTTGTTGACCAAAAAACTACTAAATAAAAAATAAATAAATATAATAGTGATATAGTTTGTTTCGTTGGCCCGGTTGGGAGAGTAGTCAGGCGAAGGAGAGCGTCGGAACCAGGAAAACGATCGGGGGCGAGCGCTTGCTTCCAGGGCAGGTGGACTAGAGGTGGCAGATGCAGGGTAGTCAGCTCTATGCCTGTGGATAGATGAAGACACAGAGGAAGAGAGGTAACAGAGTCGGTCAGGTCTCAGAGGAGTAAGGGAGAAAGCCCCGGGGCGTAGCACGCTGGAGATGGAGGTTGGAGCTGGTCACGGTGGTAGAGAGCTGGCAAGAAAAAGATGGCACCGTAACACCGCTGATGGAGGCGAGTGCAGTGGCGTGTGTAATGCAGTAGGTAAAGAGCGAAGCAAACAGATCAGGTATAGTTCTTTCTGGAGGAGCTGATCCTCGTCTAGCGGACGAAACAAACTGGCACTGCAGTAGCAGCTGACCGGGTCTTAAGTAGTGCAGCTCTAATTAGTGGGATTAGCCACAGCTAGGAGGCATACCTCTCTCCAGGACCTGGGGAGAGAGAGCAGGAGAGGACGAGAGAGGGAACGGGGACCAGGAGAGACAGGGAGCAGCAAGCAAACCTGACAAATACACTCATGTCTCTTTGCTCTTGATCCCAGCAGGCAACACATTTTTTCCATTAGACCAGGGAGGATATCCTCATTTCCTCCCTGTCAGTGCTTCCTATTAGATAATTGACTCCTGGAGGACCACAAATGGTGAGAAGATATAAACTGAAAGTGAGGGAGGGAGAGCTTATAGAGAACTTTAAATGAATCAAAGTCAACTTTGGCTGGTTGCCATGACAGGACATACTATAGTATCTTCAGAATAAATAGAGGAGTTGGAAGATTAATGAAGAGTGCATTCACCTACTTACCAATTTATTAGTGATAGATTTAAAAAATCCATCCATCCATCCATCCATCCATCCATCTTCATCCGCTTCATCTGAGACCGAGTCACGGGGACAGTAGCCCGAGCAGAGCCTCCCAGACTTCCCTCTCCCCACATACCTCTAGCTCCTCAGGAGGAACCACAAAGCGTTCCCAGGCCAGCTGGGAGACATAGTCTCTCCAACGTGTCCTGGGTCTGCCCCGAGGCCTTCTCCCAGAGGGACTTGCCCATGGCGGTGTCCAGAAGGCATCCTAAACAGGTGCCCGAGCCACCTCAACTGGTTCCACTCAACACGGAGGAGCAGTGGCTCTACTCTGAGCTCCTCACGGGTGACTGAGCTCCGCACCCTAGTGGCGGTGTTAAAAAATGGTGTTGATTATTCTTTTTCCTGGATTCACACTGGAGGCGATGCAAACAAAAGTCTGGAGGGCTCCTGAAAGTTCAAAAAGCATTCATTTTCTTTACGAGCTCAGAGAATAAAACACACACACAATGCAGTCTCTCTGCTTTATTTTGTTGTTTCAAGTAATTACTGTATTTCTCCTCTACACTACAAGCCCCCTTTCTCCCCTTGACCAGTAGGCAACTATTGCTATGCTTTTTACCTAATGTGACATGTGAAAGCAAAATTACTTTAACTAATAAAATCCACACGTACACAAGGCTTACTAAAGTTCAAACACAGGACACAGTCTCAGCTTTGAGTCTTCTAAACAACAAGATAAAAGAACAGGCATAGCTCAGCGCCTGGCATTCTCCTGCACTTCTTGTGTTCATCCAAGTATAACAACCTTAACCTTGAGATGCCTGAAACTGAACACAGAAACACATAGTTTTACAAAATATTAAAGCAATGTTCACACAGGTAATTCTGACCAAATGATTAAAAGTACACGATTACGATACATGAATGATGCAATATAATCCAATAATGCTACAATAAATCCTGTCTTTGTGGAGCTTTAAATGTTCAGTTTTTGTTGACACTGTGTCAGAGAGATGTTGATTCAACTCTAAGGTCATTTTTGATGCAGTAGTTTGTAGTTAAAATGTTCACCACTTTTGCTTCCTGAGGGGAAAATATTTTTTATATTGAGTGTACTAAAAAAGTACATGAAAGTACATGACCCTATATTTTGTTATTTAATTTTCCTTTTAAATGTGTAGTTGACATTCCTGGCAAAAACTAGCAAGAGGAGGCTTGATTTTGAAAGTAGCCAACTGAAGAAATCCCACCCTTTCATTCTGATTTCTCTCCAAAACCACTCCTCCAAAACACAACACACACTGCAACGTGCACTTACTACTTACAGATTTCATAAAAATAACAAATGGCCCCCAAACAAAAAAATTCATAATTCCCTGTCCAGCCCCGAATCGCATCGCTTTTCAGCCCCTTTTATTCTCTGTTCTCGCCATTGTTCAAAAGCCACACCAATGTAAATTTTTGGTGTTACTACTTGCAGCACCTAACTTTTTTTTAGTTATGACTTTGTCGACTACAGTCTCAACCAGGGAGCGAAAGCTGCTGTGGGTACCTTCTCTGTCACAGCTCACTAGCTTTAGCTATAAAAACAGACAGGTAACACGTCTGCCTGCCTGGCCTTGTGGGAGACTCTTGGCTCAAGGAATGAGTGCAAGGGCAGGGTGCGCACAAGTAGGAAGTAGGTTGACAGGCAGGTAGGTCATCCAGTGGTTTTGCTCAGACTTAGTAAAATTATTGGTCAGTCTTTTTTCAGCCCTGCTGCTGCCACAGATGACAGATGACTTCTCAGTGCACTGTCAGTGCATTTAATGTATTCATTGCCATCAGGATGAAAAGAGAATATTAAAAATGTAACAGAAAATGCTTCTGAAAAGAATCACCAACTCTACCTTTAAGACTGTTGTCAGTTCCCTTTATTTGTGCTGAAATATTTTTTCATTTAAAGGAATAGTCTCATACTTTGGGAAAGTACTCACTTGCTTTCTTGCCGAGAGTTAGATGAAAAGATGCATCCCGTACCACTGTCATACCTTTCCATTAAATGTGAAGCTAGGACATGGTTTGCTTAGCTTAGTTTAGTACAAAAACTGGAAAAGAGGAAACAGCTAGCCTTGCTATCTTAAAAAATAAAAAACAAAACTAATCTAATGTTTATTGTAAAAATGTCAGACTATTCCTTTCATCAAATAACCATAGGAACTTTATAGGATTCAGTATTCCTGAATAATTGCTCAATTTTCTTAATAAATGCAACAGATATGAACTTTTCTCATAGTAACACAAGTGCTTATTTTTGGGAGCATCACATCTGTGGTCACAATGAGTAGCGGTTAATCCCAAATGACATGCTACTTGTTAAGCTACATGGGCAGTAAACCCTCTGTTCCCACCAGTCTGACTATGAATTGAGCTGCACAGGTGCAGACGGGACCAATTTCCCTGTCAGCAGAGGAAATTTATCAAGGCAGCTCTTGTCAGCTTTTACAGCGAAGTCAAGCATGGCACCGGCTGTCCAAGTCAGTCTGATCGTCCAAGGTGATTTCCCCACCCTCCATGGGTTGTTTCACATGCACTCTGTTTCCCTGAACTATAGTCCCAGTGGTGCTGGAAACTACACCTTCTTTTTATTAGTCAAGTGTAAATCCTTTACAGCTTCTTGGTGCATACCTGAGATCCACATGGAAAATAAAATCTTTCCCTGGTTTTAAATAGCAGACACACCGCTGATGATGTTAAAGAGCTGGATAAAGCAGTGTGTTGATAGAAAAAGTCTTCTAAAAATCCAGTTTTGTCAAAGACAACAAAGCAAAAAACTATCTTCCCAATTAATGCTGAGAGGAACAAAGCAGTACAAGTGGAGGTGTGTTTTTGTCTTGCTCATTTCTTTGTTCTATTGCACATCTCTTCATCTTAGCCTGCCAGCCTCTGACAGGTATTTCCATTCTTATGTGTGGAAAAATGTGTTATTCCCAGTTTCTCTCCTTCTCTCCTATTTATTAAATTGGACAAGTAGCCGGAGTATTGTGAAAGTTTGGTTTAAAAGTTTGCTCTGTCTGCTCTTGGCTTCAGTATTTGATAGGAGCTCCAGTACTGGATGGCTCCACAGATGTTCAGTCATATTTTAGATCCATAGACTGTTCATAAAACATGTTTTTGTATCCCACCGTAGTGTACACCTGATTTTTAAGACCAGGCAGGCTCACTGGAAAGGAAGCCCTTAACCTCTGCAGCATTAGTGTGCTTCTCCTATTACAGCATTTAGCCAGATCTGTGAAGTTTAGTAAACGATTCTGATGATGCCAGTTAAAAACTCTTTATGGACTAATAGGTGTATTAAATGATGCTTCAAAAAGGAAAAGTAGTAATCCATCTTCAATCTATGTTTTTAACTTTTATTCTCTCTGTCTTTTTGACAGCATTTGACCGGTATTTTCGTGGCCGATCTCTGTCCAACAACAGAAGAAATGTTTGGTTTGCTGAATTCTGGGAGGAAAACTTCAACTGTAAGCTGGGGATGCATGGCAAACGACCTGGTAGTCTGAAGAAATGCACAGGTAAGGCTATACTTTGGCTTCTTGCATTTTAAAAGTAGCTATCCACCACAGCTTCCACCATTTGGAACAAAGAAGGAAACTTACAAACATCACACAGTCTGAAATTAGGTGGATGTTTTTCAGATTGCTCAATAGTACAAACACAAAAAGAGATTAAAATGCTTCTAGCTATAGCTTATGTACACATGTAACAAAGTCTGTAACACATCATTTTTCCAGTTTGAAACGGCTGTTTTTACTCCACAGATGCCAAACAAGGACTAGATAAACAAAATCCCAAAACTACCTGTTTTTTTAATCTCTTCTTTGCATTTATCAAAAGCTTTCACAAACCTTTTTACAAGATTAAAAATGCTAGAGTAACCAGTTCACCCATAAAGAGACACATCTTTTTGGACTTTTCCAGTTAGCCCAACGCACAATGCCCTGTGCAGATTTACCACATTACTGTGGATCGTCTAAGGCTTCACTGGAGCATCAAAACATGGGGGTTTAATTTGTGTATGTGTGTGTGTGTTAAATATGGATATTTATGGTAGGCTACACTGCTGGCTCTAATAACTACCCTTAAAGCACCAATCACATTAGCTGTTAAGTTCCAAGGAGCAGTACAACTCAACAAGAACAATTGTTTGTGTACTTAAGGCTTAAAAAGAAATTAAATAATTGTTGCACTCTGTGCTTTTAAGTAGTTTCCTGCTTATGTTCAGTATGTGTAGAGTATATGTGTGTATTTGTGCTGTAATTGGGACCTCTTGCTGTCATTGGTTTGTACCTGTGTATTGTACATGACCTGTGTGGTTTGGCCAGCATTTTTCAGTCATGTCAAAATGCCTGAAGCTTGTTATTTTACACAAGGCCAAGCATATCATCAGTAATGATGTGCACTTTCATAGCACCTACAGCTGCTACCGGATACATAAAAAATGCCACATTTACAGCAGTTTGTGGTGCTGTTGGACATTAGGTGTATATATGCCTGTGATTACAAACATCAAACCTTTTCAATTTACAATAGGTTCTTCACGACCTCATGCTGCTGTGATTGAATTTGTATGTTTATGTGTGTGTGTCACATGCACATAAACATAGTATTCTCCAGCTGGTGCCTCCCATTAATGTAGATTATTAAGTTTGTAAGGGCTGTGACTCCTATTGACCATCTATTACTAGCTGTGGCATCTGTGTATGTGGGCGTGTACATGTTGAGCGCCCTGTAGTTGTGTGACAGAGTCCATTAATTCCAAGTGCTGGGGTTCATGACCTTAAAATCCTCAACACAAAAGCCAATCAGCAGCCTGCTCAAGGCCACTGTGTTGACACAGGTGATGGGAGGATGTGAAAATGGGTGTGATTATTGCATATGATTAGGCTGAGAGGGGGATACAAATAGAAAGTGAAATAGTGTCAGCAAGTGCACATAAGAAAAAAGTAACAGGAGGCAGAAGTGAAAAAATGTTTAGATGCACAAATTAGAAACAGAGACATAGAAATAATACAAAAATACATGAATAAGGGGAAAACAACAAATGAGAGGGGTCAAACTAATCAGACACTGTATGACTGAGATCAGGAGAAAGAAATGAGTGTAAAGAGTTCTCTTTGAACCCAATGCCTATGACCTAAGGCCTGTCTTCGTCTGCTTCCTCTTCTTCGTCATCTTATTCTTCTCCTTTTTCTCCTTATTATTATTAATCTTCATCATCTTATTCTTCATCTCCTTAGTTGTAGGGTAGAAAATATTCACTTATTGCCAGAATGGACTGGGAAAAATTATAATAAAGGCACTCTGACTTCTGAGTAAAGTAACAAACCTCTTTCAGGCATGGTTGATATTCTTGTAAGCACATCAGCCAGGACAACTCAAACGGGTATAAAACTCAGTTCTGTTGAAAGCATGCAGCCAGGTAAAACTGACGCCCGAGGGGAAGCTGAGAGAAGAAAACACCAGATCACAGATAAGCCTGCATACAGTAGACACTTACATGCTCACAAACACTTTCACACCCTGCAGTAGCTGCAGATAAAATCATGAATGATTGCACAAGCGCTGTGTTAATTAATGTGGTACTTTGACACCTGATCATCAAATCTCACTGTCTTTGTTTCTTTTTTAAAGATACAAATGAATATTAGTCCTGTCTTTCTTTCTTTGTCAAGCATATCCACACACCCTTTTTATACTGTAGATGTACTAACCTGAACTATGACTCAGAATTCTCAGTGATGTGAAATTTCAATTTAGTAATATTCAGGAAAAAAAAAGTCATCTTCACTGAGATACACATTCTCAGTCAGGTCAGTCAGTTGTTATAAGTGAAATAAAATTTTGCAGAATTGTCATTTGAATAAATCTGTAATGGTACAGTCCAGCCAAACACTGCAGCATCACCAGACACCTCAGAGAATCAAAATACAATTGACAGATGACTTGCATGGTTGCTGGAAATTGGCTTCCTAAGTGAAACAGATCAGAGCATGACCTCCACATGGTTTGAATAAAATGGCAGTAAAATGACAGTCACAGTCAAAATTTTGCTCACCCACTGTTTGCTCTCTGCTTATAATCCCATCATGCTCTTCAGGATGGATTCACTGGTCCTTGTAGAAAATGAATGGAGGACTGCAGCTCCACCTAACAGGCCAAACTGTGACTTTCTCAAGCCATCATATCCTTGTTTTTTGTCCCTGCTCTGGGCTGGACACATAAGCACACTTGAACAGCCATGACAGGTACAAATGCACACTTTCTGTCCACATACTTTTCCTCCTGGACGTATCAGTGGTTCCCTTCCAAAAGTGAATAACACTGGTTGTGACAGGAGCTATAAGCCTTAGGTACACACACAGGAATTAAAGTGCATTGTGAACTGGAAACAAGTTGTTATACTGTTGGCTTTTCCCCCCTTTGTCCTTTCTTTTGTGTGGGCTGTGAATTGTGTCACTCACTAGGGAATAATACATTACCAATGGTGGTGGTGGTCTTTCTTTACTTTGACTGTCAACTTTGTCAACTTGTTCTCTGGCTGGCTTTTTCTCACTATTTTTCTGTCAGCTCTTCAGTCCAATTCACATTTAAAGAGCTTTATTGACTTATATGCACTGATTTTCTGGATTTAAAAATGCTGGATAGATATTGACATAGATCATGGAGCATTTACAACAGAAGATTCAAAGGTGCAGTATGTAAGATTTAGTGACATCTAGCAGTGAGGTTGCAGATTGCAATGTTCAGCAACTCTTTCATACTATTGCTGTGTCCCAGTTCAGGGGACGCATCTCTCAAAAGGTGGCATTTGAAGACTGACTGCATCATAGCGTCAGGACAAGGTCATCCCATTTCAAAAGCTCCTTCAAAAGCAGCCGAGAAATGCATTCTTCTTTTGCTGGCCAACGAAGGCTCCCGCTGGTGAATCCTTCATGGCTCAGTCTATCCCAAGATTCTTTGCGTGCTGACAGAAAGCAGAGCAGGTGTCAAGGTTGCTTGACAACAGGAACGGTGCAGTGCATGGTCCGGCGTTTGTGGTCTATGACGACTACATCAGCCATGCGTTCATAGACTGCGTTCTTTGAAATATGCGGCACCTGAATTGAGACACAGCTATTGTTTTCAACGACCCTCACAGCTTTTTCACAGTGATTACCATAAATGTACGACAAATTGTATACTCAGTAAACAAGTACAGCTGACTTGACCAAGCAAAAGAAAATGGCAGCTCACTTAAGTGTAATTTTCAAGAAGGCTGAAAACACGCATATTAAGATGTGTAATACTACCATTTTATTTTTTAGGCCTATTAGTAAACTCTCAGCTAGGTTTTAAATGTGCATCTCGGCCACTACAAGCACCTTTACCGTATTTGCATGCAAAGAAGCTCAACAAAAGTCAAATGGCACCTGGCTTGAGCAGGACCGTTTTTCAATACCAAGCACGCCAAGTTTGAACTCCTATACTTGGCAGTACAGACTTGGTAAGTTCAAGTTTTAAGTACAATTTCCTGAGAATGGGAGGACACACTACCCTCAGTGTACAATTGGAACACCAGCATTCTTTCTGACAAACTACCATGCTCTTAACGAGATGTAGTTGGTTTGTTCACAAGTACTGGCACCTCTGAAAATATAGGAATAAATTTCCAGATCAGCTGTTACGATTGGTTCCCCTCACCAGGAGGGTGAGGGAGAACTGGGGTTGGACTCACGATTGCTGACCCAGGTGCTAGTACAAAAAGGGGGTTTATTGTAAAAATCAACAACAACAAAACAACATAACAGGGTCCGTAATACTTACAGTAAGGGAAGGACAACTAAGGAGACCAGGACGAACAGGTACACACACAAACTAACGGCAGGAAACAGGAGTAGAGGACCAGGAAGGACAGGCAAACAAAACGGATATCCACAGCACAGGGACTGTCAGCGTGGACATCTCACACAAAAAACAGAAAACACTCAACCAACATTCAAAATGAGATCCACAGCACAGGTACTGTCAGCCGGGAAATCAAAATGACATAATTCAGGTACATACAGTAAGGTAAGTTAGGTAATGCTCCAGCAAAGACAGAGCATCTGCCGGAGGTTTAAATAAGGAGAAAAAGTAATCATCGGGATGCACCCCAGCTGTGTGCATCGACAAACCAGTTGCTAATTACTGGAATGCAACACAGCTGAGGTGCAGAGCCCACATGATAAAGAGAGTAGAGGAGAGAAAAACGAAGGAGAGGCAGCGGCCCTAACATCAGCATTGTTTAATAAACTGAACACATATTCGTGATCTAAACAATTACTTTCTCACCTGAAAAAATATCAAAGTTTTATAAAGTGGCATAATAACAGTCCTAGGATGAAAATTTTAACACCCCAGGTTTTTGCAATTGATGGCTCATTTGACAGCAATTAACATTATCCTGTTTCCTTGTGTCTTTGCTTCTTTGACAACTGGGATTAACTCTCTTCCTTTTTCTTTTGTTAAAGTATAGCTATGGTCCTCCATTTATTCAAATTATAGTTCTTAAGCTCCTGACAGTGCTTTCTTTTGATTCTAATGTTACTTCTTTTCGTCTTTTAGCCATCTCTAAATCCAAGCTGCTACTTCCATGTGAAAACACTAAATTTGTGCCATTGTGTGGTTTGTCCACTGAGGGCTATTGTAAAAAAAAAAAAAAAACATGGTGGCTCAACATGGCGGCCTCCATGATTGGGGACCTGTAAATAAAAAATGGCCATTCAAGGCTAAAGAAAATGGAACAATTCCTTTTTTCTGGTGATTACACATAAATAAAAGCACAGTTATGCATACTATAGCCAATTTCTGCTAATAAGTGCATCCATATCTTACACACAGGACCCTTTAACAATTAAGAAACAAAAGTCAAATATTATTAACTTACTGGAAAACTAATATTTAATTATCATAATAAATATTTTTTCTTGCGGAGTGCAAATAAAATTTGCAACAAAAGTAAGGAAAGAACACACAACACCGTTTTGTCGGACCTATATAACTAAATCATCTATTGAAAGCATTAATTTGATTTCTGTACATTGACTTGGGAGAATAGATGTTCAACAATGGCGGCCAATACATTTATATACTGTAAATCTTGAAGAGAGTTGGTAATAATCAGCAACCTTGTCCTACACCAGATTCTTTAAAAATTGCAATTTTTCTATTTTTGCTGATATTGATGCCACATACTTGTTTTTGTATGTTTTTAAGTAATTAATTTTGGGTCAAACTTTTTCAAATAAAGCTAAAGAAAATCTTGTAACTACAGCAAAATACCATTGTAACTGAGGCCTCTGAAGTCTGGGTCAGGTTTAATAAGCTATGAAGTAAATCTTTGGTGTCTCTCTCTTTCAACTTCTCCTTTCTGTTTTCTCCTTCACTTTGTCACAGTTCTTGTACTGTAGTTACTTATTCTCCCTCACATTTTAGTTAAAGCTGAGATTATTCACATGGTTACAGACAATACACTGCTGTATCATTTGTCATTTTTTACTGTGGCAAATAAAAATAAGCTAGATATTTAAACAAAACAGACTTTTTTCATCAGTGCCTATGATACTAGCTTATTTAGAAGAGCTGTTTGTAGAGCAATAATGTAGACTTTCTCTGCAGCTATATGGTTTGCATTTCCATTGCTTTATGGAAGAATTCAACTTTTTGTACTGTGTAATGGGATAGGCAGCAAATAGCAAACCAAGCAATACAAAGTCAATTCAATCTGAATGCTAAGAACAATTAACAGAGGGAAAAAATTACATTAAAACTGAGATTGCGGTTTATGCAGTCACCTTGACCTGCAACTCCTAAGAGCACCTGTTTCTGTAGAATGTGAATTTCAAAAAATATTTTTACTCTCCAGCCAAGGGTGCACTCTAGTTTCTTCTTTTCTTAAAATGGAGATGTTAACAAACAATTCACCATTGATATGATCTTCTATATATTACATTACATGGACTACAGACTTTATAGTATGTTACAACATGTATTGAGTGTTTATGATTCTCTACCTCAGTGTGGCCTCAGGTCAAAGCAAAAATGGCTTTGCCTTAGCATATGACTAAACTGGAGGTCAAGCTTATAAGAAAGGTACAGCCCATACTTTGCCATTAGTCAAGAAGTGCATAACTCTCATCCAGGTGAAAATGAGATTGTAAAGGGTGTTTGTAGAGAGTGCACCCTCTGTGAGAGAAAATCCTCTCTCATTTTAGCTCTCTGGTCTACTTTTCCTGATAAGCAAAATTACCATAAGAACATAGTTCCTTTAGCAGCAGACTAATGAAGGTTGTGCTGTAACTTCCTTCCTATTTAATGGACAAACACAGGAGATTATCAAATGCTTACACACATAAATAACATAAATAATTAATACTTTACATCGTGTTATTAATGGGGAAATAAGCTTCTAAAGGATACTAGGCAATAGTTTGATGCACTTGCTCTCCGAACAGAAGGATGCTTTTCTTCCTCAGTGAAAAAACATCTGCTTTTGAAGATGCTACACAGCAGTAGTTGTGTATGCATGAATCTGTCTGTATGAGGTGCACGCTACCATCCCGGGAATTAATTAGTTCCTGACTGAGCCCAACGTGCACACATTTACCCTCATGCACAAACATGTTCACTCACTGCAAATAGACCATATTCTAACGAGGTCGATAGGGAAGGAGAGTTATTAGGCTCACAGGCTGGAGAAACTGTTTCCTCCCCTGTGAACAGGCCTCAGAGATGAATACAGTGAAAGATGGATACAGAGATGGAGAGCCTGATGGACAATTAGAGACAGACAGACAGACATATTTGCAGACTGTGAGTCTGACTGCGACAGTTTTTTAACAGCTCTTTAGTAGCATTAGTTTGCAGTAGGTGAGATGAAGTGTCATTTAATTGCAGAAAAATGATCCCTTTCATCATTTTGTAGAGGACATGGTTATCTAACTACTTCCACAGATGACTGTGTGTATGTACAGAAGTGTGTGTGTGTGTGTGTGTTTGAGCATTGATGAGATACAATCATACAGTTCAGGGCAAGTGTGTGGTGTGTGTCTGCACTCTTACACAGAGAAACGTTTATCTGTTTAGATGTGAGACTGCCATCATAGGTTACTCATGTGGCTGAATGCATCAGTGGTGTGCTGCCCATCTGTCACTGTTAAGTCACTAACACACGCACACTGAGCAATCAATATTGAGTGCGTCCAGGGGACCCACTGTTGCCCTGCCACACACTACTTTCTCACTGATACACAACCAAACTCACAGCCACAAATTAATACAGAGTGAGGCTCCTGCAGCACACACATTAAATAAAAATGCACAATGTACATGGATTTGAAGGTGGACATACTCAGAATAATGCATGCTAAGTTGTTGAGGTTTATTTACCAAAACAATATAAGGTAAACCAATAAACTGTGAATTCACAGTAGTATTGACTGATCAAAGTGGAATAAGCTGTAAACTGTTACGGTTTCGCGTTGCTTGGCCTCATGGCTTTGTGTTTCTGTTGACCTTGTCTCTCCTCCCTGCTCTGTCACCGTAATCAGTCATCATTTTGCTCACCTGCTGCTCTTTATCTCCCAGTCCAGTTCCCCACTGTTCTGCCACCATAGTCAGTCACCATGCCATTCACCTGTTGCTCGTTATCTTCCGGGTTCTGTCACGTACATATACACCTTGTTTTCCGCTGATTCGCTGCTGGTTCATTACTCTATGCATCGTATGTATGTGTCCCGAGATTACCGCGCTTTGACTCCGTGTTCTGGTCCTGCTCTACCCGTTTCTGTTAGTTTGTGCATACTCAGCAGCCCCACTGACTCTGTGCCTGGTCAGTTGGCAACCTTTGTATTTTTTGTTTTGTCATAGGTAAGTCCTTAGCTCCACGCCTTTGTGTTTCGTTTAACTGCTAGCACTCCTGTCCACTGTTCATCCGTCTACCTGCTATTCAGTGTTAACTTGACTGCTACCGCTATTCCATGTTCACTCTACTGCTACATGTACTCTGCCTCCTTCCTGCTGCCGGCACTCCTACCTGTCCTTCCTGTGTCCCTCTTGCTGCCGGCGTTCCTGCTCGTCTTCTGGTTCCTGTGTCCCTCCTGCTGCCTGGCTCTCCTGCTCATCCCTCCTGGTTCCTGTGTCCCTCCTGCTGCCGGCTTTCCTGCTCGTCCCTCCCGGTTCTTGTCTCCCTCCTGCTGCCGGCTCTCCTGCTCGTCCCTCCCGGTTCTTGTCTCCCTCCTGCTGCCGGCTCTCCTGCTCGTCCCTCCCGGTTCTTGTCTCCCTCCTGCTGCCGGCTCTCCTGCTCGTCCCTCCCGGGTTTTGTCTTGTCCCTCCTGCTCCCGGCTCTCCTGCTCATCCCTCCCGGTTCCTGTGTCCCTCCTGCTGCCGGCTCTCCTGCTCATCCCTCCCGGTTCCTGTGTCCCTCCTGCTGCCGGCTCTCCTGCTCATCCCTCCCGGTTCCTCGTCTTGCCTGTCTTTGGTTGCCCCCTGCACTCCCTGCCTGCCTGGAGTCTGCTCGTCTTCCTGCCATCCAGCATAATCTGTTTATTCAATAAACTGTTTTCTTTAGTTCCCCCTCCTCTAGTCTGTGTCTGCTATTGGGGTCCGCACCATATACCACACGGACCATAACAGTAAAGAGATAAAGTTGTAATAGTGGATGTGTAATTAAACTATTACCTATTTACACATTGAATGAACGTTATCATCATTTGGCCAGCCAACAAATGTAAATCCTATATTCATTCTCTTTTTAGCTTTGTTTTAGTCTCCACCAACCGCTCAGGACAATATCTTGCTCTAGCGGTTTGATGCTCCAGTATGTTTAGTTACCCACATACAAAATCAGTCATGTATTGCTGGGCAAGTAGCAAATAGTGTAGACTTTTTGTTGTTGTTGAAAAATACAGCTTGTTGGTACTGAACTTTAAACCAAATCAATGAGCTGAATGATTCGAAAATGCTCTGTACTGTAGATCTACTGGTACAGGTTAACAGAGTGATAATTCTCTGTGGGTTTGCCCCTACAGGTGGCCCCTCTCACATTATGCATGATCATTTGACCTATTACTAATCTAAAATATTGATTAGGTTGACTTCAAATGAAATTATTTTATTAATGAAATCACTTAATTAGAATGGAGGACAATCTGTTTATATAAAAATGAGGCTGCATTTGTACATAAGCATCAGTATTTTAATGGTAGGGCAGTTGATGCTTTAGAGTTTTATAAAACTAGTTTTATAGTTTTGGCCATTATTCTTTTGATTTGCTTAAAGTTTTTCTCTGTGTGCACATCTTTCATGGCTGTTTTAACTAACTTTTCTCTACCAAATGAGCTGTTGAAATATAATGGCTAAACATGGGGCTTGTTTATTACTGGATTGTTTGCTTGTGCTTCTTGGCCTGATTCTATTTAAGCAATGTTGATACAGCCCCACTTCTCAGCAATTAAATTAGGAAATAAAATGTTATCCCAGCTCACAAGAATGATGGTAAAGGTATGAAAGTAAGACCCAGGTTTTGAACATTGATTTTCTTTTTCCAGTTTATTTCTTATTCCAGAGTAGTTTTAACAGCACTGAAGGGTGATTGAAATAAAGATGGTTTCCTCCCCTTTTTTAAAAACTCCAGTAAAACTGAAAGTCTTATGAGCCACCTCAGTTTCTATCACCATGGTTACTGTCATTGTTCTTGTTCCTGATTGTGGAAGGCTTAAAAATATATGAGAATCCAATGTAAAAGCATGTAGCATAATAGCAGGCATATGTGCATTTCTGTCACTGCAAATAGACATATTTCTCTATGCAGTGTTGGTTTATTGCAGGTTAGAAAGAACAAATACTGCTTTATTAATGTTATTTTACAGTTTGTCTTTCTTCAACTGCTGTGTACATCTACAGTCCCTAATAAAAATATTCACCCCCTTGGGTGTTTTACCCTTTTATTGATTTTATAAATCAATCATGGTCAATATAATTTGGCTTTTTTGACAAAAATTACAAAAAAACTGTCTAAGTGAAAACAGGTTTCTACAAAGTAATGTCAATTAAACAAAAATATGTAATGGAAAATAAGTTATTGCATAAATCTTCACCCCTTTCAAGTCAGTATTTAGCAGATGCACCTTTGGCTGCAATCACAGCACCGAATCTGTGTGGATAGGTCAGGCTTGCACATCTGGACACTGCAATTTCACTCCATTCTCCTTTACAAAACTGCTCAAGCTCTGCCACGTTGCTTGGGAATCGGGCGTGAACAGCCCTTTTCAAGTCCAGCCACAAATTCTCTATTGGATTGAGGTCTGGGCTTTGAGTCAGCCACTCCAGAACACTCAACTTGTTGTCTTTAAAGCATTTCTTTGTCGCTGTGTGCTTCAGGTCATTGTCTTCCTGGAAAATGAATCTTCTCCCAGGCCATAGTTCTCTTGCAGACTGAATAAGATTGTCTAGGATTTTCCTATATTTTGCTACATTCATTTTACCCTCTACCTTTACAAGCCTTCCAGGGCAGACTGCTGAGAAGCATCCCCACAGCATGATGCTGCCACCACCGTGCATTTGCTTCACAGTGGGGATGGTGTGTTTGTGGTAATGTGCAGTGTTTGGTGTCCGTCAAACATATTGTCTTGTCTGATGGCCAAAAAGCACCATTTTGGTCTCAGACCAAAGAATTTTCTTCCACTTGACCATGGAGTCTCCCACATGCCTTTTGGCGAACTCTAGTCCAGATTTAATATGAGTTTTCTTCAACAGTGGCTTTCTCTTTACTGCGTTCCCATAAAGCTTTGACTGGTGAAGAACCTGGGCAACAGTTGTTGTATGCAGAGTCTCTCCCATCTCAGCTGCTGAAGCTTTTAATTCCTTCAGAGTAGTCATAGGTGTCTTAGTGGCCTCTCTCACTAGTCTCCTTCTTGCATGGTGACTCAGTTTGTGAGGGTGGCCTGATCTAGGCATATTTAGACATTTGCCATATTTCTTCCATTACTTGATGATGGATTTAACTGAACTCCGATGATCAGTGCCTTGGAAGTTTTTTGTCCACATCCCCTGACTTATACTTTTCAATAGCCTTTTCTCTGAGTTGCTTGGAGTGTTCTTTTGTCTTCGTGGTGTAATGGTTGCCAGGAATATTGATTAACCAGCGACTGGACCTTCCAGACACAGGTGTCATTCGACTACAATCACTTGAGACACGTTCACTGCACTCTGGTGATCCCCATTTCACTAATTGTGAGACTACTAGCACCAGTTGGCTGGACCTCTGTTGAATTAGGTCAGTCATTTCAAAGGGGTAAATATTTATGCAGTCACTTATTTCCCATTACATATTTTTGTTTAATTGATATTACTTTGTAAAAACCTGTTTTCACTTTGACATTAAATAGGGTTTTTTTTGGTAATTTTTTGTCAAAAAAAGCCAAATTATATTGACCATGAATGATTTATAAAATCAATAAAAGCCTAAAATATCATGAATACTTTTTATAAGCACTGTACCTTCTCCCCTCTCTTTCTGTTTTCTCTCTTATTCTGTTTGTTTCTCTTATTTCTCTTAACCATTATTCCATGAACTTACCTTCTTTATCATCTGTAATCCTCCTTTTGTTTAGTTTGGTTTTCTCATTGCTCTGTCTTCTTTCTCCCTCTCTTCTCAATACCGTTGTCATGCTCGTTCTCTGCCTCTCTTTTTGTTCTGACTCTCAATTCTTTGTGTGTGTATGTTAGATTCTGTATATGAGGGAGGTCTGCTGACAAAAAACACACATTTCTTCAGTGACTCAAATGAGAATTCTTGTTTACTTGTTGAAGTGAAAGCTGTGCCAGAGAGAGATTAAGAGAAGGACAGACTGAAACTAAAGAAATGCATTTCCTGTTGAAAATGCATGTGGATGATGATATTCTGAAGGATCGCCCTGAAAATGCCTGAAATCGATTGTTGTAACAGCTGAAGGATCAGAAGAAATGGATGAAGTTCTTATGTATGTAAAGTATGCTTAACTTAATAAGATGTGAAAATTTTGCCCATTCTTTTGAATAGGACAAAATAGCTGAAAGTATGCTGAAGTAGAATTTTCCCATTCATGTGAATGGGCAAAATTTTGAGAATAAAGGTAAATATTTTAAAAAGTATGAAGTTTAGGAAAATTCCAAATAGAAGCATGAATGTCTGTGAATAGCTGAACATTTTGAAGTGGAACAGTGAGGTTACAGGGTCAAGAAGGTGCAGGAGTTTAAGTATTTGGGGTCAACAGTCCAGTGTGATGGGGAGTGTAGGGGAAGAAGAAGAAGACTTTGTAGAAGCCTGTTTTCACTTTTTTTTTTTTATTTCTTTTGTCAAAAAAGCTACAAAGTTATATTAACCATAATTAATTTATAAAATCAATAAAGGGGTAAAACATCCAAGGGGGATGAATACTTTTTATAGGCACTGTATGTCACTGCTTGCCATTTTTAGTGCCTGTCTGTATCACGTGGAAACAGATGATCCGCTGTGGCGACCCTAACAGGAACAGCCGAAAGAAGAAGAAGAATATGTACTGTCAGCGGTAATGTATGCCTCTAATAATGTAGAGATGTAATATATAGCCACATATGTTCGTGGTATCACATCAGTCCTGATAAGTAGTGTTCTGCAGAAAACATTCTGGTTGCAGTCTGACTGGAGGACTAAGAAGAGAAGGGAGACTAGATGAAAAAAGAATATACAACAGCAACAGTAGGCTCTAAAAGAGATCTGTTCAGTCAGTAAATAACCCAGCACTTTATCCATAAATTCCACCAGTAATAATGCAAGTTGATTACTGAGACCTGGGGAAGCTGCGGCATTGCTAGAACCGTTGCTTTGTGTGTAATGATTAGCATCAGGCTTACTCTCTGGTTGGTTGAAGCCTTTTTTTTTGCCTCTAATCCTAACACCTAAATTAAAGGCAAACTTTATTATAAAGATCCATAAACACAGATCCACATCCTGTTCAACATTAACATTACCAAACTTTAAATTGTTTTCCTTTGCAACAAGGGATTAATATCATTGTTTCAGAATCAGAATCAGCTTTATTGACCAGGTGTGACAGACACACAAGGAATTTGACTCTGGTACATCGGCTCTCAATGTGCAAACAGTACACCAGCATAAGGCTGTTTAATATAACAAAATAGAAAGAAAATCACTTTCGGCTTTTCCTGTTTAGGGGTTGCCACAGCGAATCGTCACACTGACGACTCGCATGTTGACATTTGGCATGTGTTTTACACTGGATGCCCTGCTTGGTGCGCCTTAACCACTAGCCTACCAGGGAAGGCTCTATGTAATATTACAAAATAAGCAGTATTAATAGCAACATTGACAACAACAAACAGTGCAAACAATGGAGAATAAGCTGTATAAACAGACAGTAAACAATGCAGACAACAAAGGAATGTTCATTGAAAATAGATAAATAGGGATAAAAACAGTACTTAAAACTAGAGACTTGTACGAGTTTTAGATTTACCTTCAAGTAACTTCTGCTTTAAACTGTTGACTGGCTCCTAATGAATTGCTTTAGATAATCTGGAACATCAGTCTAACATGGTCAGATTTTATTTCTGACTCAGGCTTCCCAGATCTCAGCAATGGTAATGTTAATATAATCAATGGTCGCAACTATGAAAATATGACTCAAGCTGAAGTAAACTGGAATTTTCCCTTTAAGAAACGTATCCAATGAGGTGCTCAGTTATCAAACATGCCTTTAAACCAAGTCTTTTTATCCTGCCTTCCTACTGTACATTTTCTTGTCAAAAACTGAAAACAGATTTACTGCAGCAACATTTTATGAAAGATGATGCTTGACGTATTGACAGATTTTCTGCACAATGACCCGACTGTTAGCTCTGCACAAATATACATACTCCCCAGCTGAATGATATTAAAGTGATATTTGCTATTGATCCTTGGTTCTTTGCACACACACATACACACACACACACACACACACACATACAGACACACACACTTGCATCTAATGCCTGGTATTTGTGCAGCAGTGTATAACCCTTGGCTTCAATGCGCTCCTGTCAATTCATGTATAGTTGAATCTCTGCCTTGATGCTCATTTCCTATTCTGTACTATCGATTATTAATTTTTTCTTGACAAATTAGCCATGAAGCTATAAAGCCTGAAAAGTATGGTTATAACAAGAAGAAATCTCTCTGTGTGCATTCTGTATGTACAAGCTTGTATGAGCAGCTGGGTCACTCTTTCGTTGCTTGCCTTGTTGTGATTTTATATATATATATATATATGTACATCTGCTATGGATTGGCGACCTGTCCAAGGTGTACCCCGCCTTCGCCCGATTGCCGGCCGGGATTGGCTCCGCCCCCCCCCCCCCGCCTGACAATAATTTATAAATGTTTGTAAATTATTGTGGGTGTGGGTGGTAACTTCCTATTGTGTCATCTCCCTTACATCCTTCAGAAGGGTTTGATAAATGAGAGAAAAGCTAATTAAGCAGCCTTTATGTAAATGTATTCATCACCATCTGAACTGAGTTTGCATTATTCTAAGGTTTACAAATTCACTCACTTAATTATCTCTATATTTATCTCATCTGCATTTCAAAATGATAAATACATGCATCTTTATATGTATGTGAGCTCATCTGAGAAGGCAGAAGAACTTGGAAGAAAAGGAGAGAACAAAAACCCTCCATCTTTTAGTCAACAGGAGTGGTGAAGGAGGGAATTGTGTTCCTAATTGATTCTTAATTAAGGAGCTTGTCCAAATCATTAGTCTGTCTGTCATCGGAGGTGCCATCAATCAGTCTGTGTGTAAAACCTGGCTGGCACACTGGCGCATGAAGGCATTCATCAAAGCACTTAGCCAGTCAGCATTCTTGCATTAGCCTCACCTCACTGCCCTAATGTATTAGTTTGTGTTTGTGTTACGCACAGCATTGGCCTCACTCACAATGCAGTGAAGCAGATATTTTAGTGATTTTTCTGGCATTAAACACATTGTAAAATCTCAGTGCAAATGAATCAGGAGATACAAGCTGTAGCTTTGAGCTTAGGGGATGAGCAAGTTTGACCTAACATTAGTATGCTGGGTGACTCAGGTACCTGTAATGGAGCATTTTTGTGATTTTGATCTTTTTTTAGTCAGTGTACTTACTACTGTATATGCATAAGATGGAAAACAAAGCCTGTAACAGCAGAGAAATTTTTATTTTTGTGTGGATGCTGTAAAGCATCCACACTATGTTTTCCTCTTATTTATTCAAACACCTACACACACACACACACACAACCCTACATGTTTTACCTACTTTTTGGGGACCAGTGGGAATATTTTCACATTCTTATTAAGTTCACCATACTTTCAGCTACAAAAGCCATTGAGGTATCAAAATGTGCAGCTTTTTAAGGACATGTGTGCTTGTATTTTTGTTGTTTGTAACATTTATACTTTTTCAGCTATTTAGCATTTTTCAACAAATTTTGCCCCATTCAAATGAATGGGAAAAATTTTCACATCTTAATAACTTCAGCATACCTTCAGCATGCTAAAAACAGCATTTCAACTGTTGGCAAACCATTTCCGGGTTGCAAGCGAGAGCGGACGTTTTTTCTGCTCCTCTTGTCTGTTCTGGAATTTTCATATCCTTTTCATATCTTCTACACCTTCAAGTTTTGGAAGAAGTCTGCATTTGTTGACATGCCTCCAAGAGGGAAAAAAACCAATAAGTCTGATGCCGCTGGGGATGCCGAAGCTGAAGAAAATTATGACGGAGCGACGCAAGACCTGCTTGAGGAGCAAAAAAGGATGTACACGGCCCTGCTCACTCAGCTCAACGAAAACTTCAAAGGATTTGTGCAAATACTTATGGAGACGACCAACAAGAGATTCGACGAAATGACCAGAGAGATACAGGAAATAAAATCGAGTCTGCAGTTTACCCAGCGAGAGGTCGATGCGATTAAAGTTACCATGGGTGAGCAGTCAACCCAAATTAAAGGCACTAGGGATGGCGTTTATGAAACCTGTGAGTACCTAAAAGTCATTTCGGATAAAGTGGAATACTTGGAAGCACAAACCAAGCGAAAAAACTTGATCTTTGCGGGAATTCACGAGTCAGCTGGA
>NW_018127921.1:5414800-5415888 GCF_001952655.1 Monopterus albus | reverse complement strand
AGCAACTCTTCAGCTATTCATAATGTACACAGCTTTTTGATATCTTTTACAGTTTTTGCATAATTACTGTTTATATTTTATGTCTCATTTCAATAGCCACGTCCTAGTAGTCCTCAGGGTGTAGGACCACTCTCTCTCTCACACACACACACACACACACACACCTACTTGTTTTACCTACTTTGTGGGGGCCATTGGGAAAATATTCACAGCTTAATAAGTTCAGCATACTTTCAGCTACAAAAGCCATCCAGGTATCAAAATGTTCAGCTCTTCAGGGGCATTCCTACAATATTCAACTTTTGTCAGCAAATTGCAATGAATGTGCCCATTCAAATGAATGGGCACAACTTAAGTTCAGCATACCTTCAGCTAATAACTGCTAACTATTCAGCAACTGCAGGACTCAACCAGTCCTGCATGTTCTTTTATGAAGAATGCTCAAAGACAAATCTGTCCTTTATTAAGATATTTATTACAGTATTCAAGAAAAGCAATACAGAGCTCTGGGTTCCGTTTCTATCTGAAGCCCCTATCCACACCACAGAACTATGGTGCACAGCTGCTGCAGGAAGCCAGAACCACGAGTTTCCTCTCCACAGAGAATTTATTATACAGTCATGCAAATGATGGTAGATCTGACGTCATCCGTGCTGTCCTTCATCCTCGTTCCTTGGTTGGTTTGTTGACCTCGTTCTGACCCCTCATTTGGTGATCTTGTCGCCAGGCAGATTTTGATCTGTGAAATTCTGGGAATAACATCCTGACCTTTTGAACCAGACATACGTACAGTACGTCTTTACAAACAGTTAGTTGTTCTCTGCAGATTTTAGAAACTGATTTTAGAAACTCTGGCAGGAGCAGCGTTGTTATGCGACCTGGTCTAGTTCCTGTTTTGTGTGGTTTCCTGTCTATTTCCTACAGCCAACACAAGTCTCCTCACACTCTTCTTAAAGACAAGTGAACTGGTTAAAACAAAAGTAAATCATAAAGCATATGATACTAAAACAAACATGTAGATATATTTGCTAATGCAGATTATAACATCAATCATAGAAGGCCAAGCATTTCATATAATGTTGATAAAT
>NW_018127921.1:5411450-5414637 GCF_001952655.1 Monopterus albus | reverse complement strand
AAAATCTTTTAAACAGTTTTGCAAATACAAATATCACAGCTATAATTAATTCAGCAGCCATCAGAGACCAGCATGAAGTCAGAGGCATTCTGCTGTCTAATACCCTGTGCTGAAAAGGTAGAACTTGAATTCAGCTCTTTAAAATAATGAGAATACATAGCCTAACCAGAGGTCACTACATTAATTTCTTCATAGGAGGAAAATCCAGGAGCAACTGGTAGAATATTTAGTTTGATGTGAAATTGTGAAATAGCCAAAAAAAAGACGGCTTTTAGTCACACACAGTCTTAACACAAACACAGTGCTGTCTGAAGAGAGTGCCTCTGTCATCCACAATGCATCATTCTGGTCAGCATAGAAACCACAGTGTGTTAAAGGCAGAACAATGGCGCTCTGCTGTGCCACAGTCAACACTCTACTAACAAGGCTACCATTGACAGCTTCAGAGCTGTTGTGTGCTGGAAGCTGTGCTACTGCAGAAATAGACTGGCCCTAGTCTAAATGACTTCACAAGAAATAGCCATATCCAAGAAATAACCTATCCAAGGCTTGTCTACATTTCCAGAAATGAGTTAAAGATAGCTAGTCCAGCCAAATACTTTCAGTTTTCTGAAATCAAACAGTGGACATCCTAGCAGAGCTACTGCATTTAGATCAATGATACAAATCTTCCCAGCTGCTCAGTTACCAACAGCAGGAAGAACATGTGGGTGTGCTGCAGTGCAGCAGGGAGGCCTGACACATTACAAAACCACTGTTGCTATTTCTGGAACTAGAGATGGTAATAAGTTGAGAGGTGTGTTGAGCATTATGGGTGTGGAGCCTGGATTCATGTCTAGCTGCTCTCAATAGCTGTAAACACAAATGACATACGACATTTCATTCCCTCTAAATGAGCAGCTGACTCGACAGAAGTAATTAGTTCAAGGTGAGGGAAATGTGTGACCTAAGTGCTAGAAGGTGAAAGGTGTCTTTGGCTGCTCACATATGTCACAGTGAACAGGTCGTGAAAAATGTATTGTATGATTTATCAGAATCTTTTTTATGAAATCAGATGATGTGGAATCACAACAAAACAAGTCAGTTCTGTTCTCTGAATATGAGAACAGCTATGCTTCCTAATACTCTCAGAAGGTTACCTCAGCTGACTGATTTAATCATAACAATAGAGATACTACAAGTAGGATAAAATCACTGTTTGGCAAGCGACAAATAAGCTGCAAGTTTTGGTTATGAAAACTCAAGGAAAAATCTTTAATACTTAAACTGTGTTTCCTATTCTAAACAAAATTTCTTACAATTCAGACTAAAGGCCAGACGACACCAGCATTTAAAACAATAACATTTCCATTGCAAATTCAGTTCATTCCAATGCAATCACTGTGATTACTGGATTTGCTCACAGGTATGGGAATTCTAGTAAATCTGTTACATGTGAAAGGTCTCACCAGTGTGTTTGCTACTCCTTTACCTCCTGCAATGTGATTAGTTTCTGTCAAACTGATGTTGAACTTTAGTATCAAGTATCAGTTGTCAAAAAAAGGAAGAGCTGATTCGCTACTGTTAGTCTCCAATACTGCTTATTTTGTTATGTTACACAGCCTTGTGTTGGTTTACTGTTTACTTGCCCCTTGCATGGGGATATGTACATGCACATTGAGAGCCAATGTACCAGAGTCAAATTCCTTGTGTGTCTGACACTGATTCAAAGCTTTCACCTAAACAGATAATAAAACAATCACCACAAACCCAATTAACACTTGCCCCTTGCATGGGGATATGTACATGCACATTGAGAGCCAATGTACCAGAGTCAAATTCCTTGTGTGTCTGACACTGATTCAAAGCTTTCACCTAAACAGATAATAAAACAATCACCACAAACCCAATTAACACTTGCCCCTTGCATGGGGATATGTACATGCACATTGAGAGCCAATGTACCAGAGTCAAATTCCTTGTGTGTCTGACACTGATTCAAAGCTTTCACCTAAACAGATAATAAAACAATCACCACAAACCCAATTAACACTTGCCCCTTGCATGGGGATATGTACATGCACATTGAGAGCCAATGTACCAGAGTCGAATTCCTTGTGTCCGACGCTGATTCAAAGTTTTCACCTAAATAGATAAAACAATCACCACAAATCCAATTAACACTGCATTTCCAGCTGTGGTCTGAATAATGTCAAAATTGCAGGTGTCATTAAAATAATTTACTAATGATTTCACTAAGTGTGCATTTACCAAGTCTTCATTCATATACAGTATGTGAACTTGATGTCGTATGGCCACGGTGTTAGCACACTAGAGACAGGAGGGAGTAGGCCAGAAGGAGTGGGAAGAGAGGAAATGAATTTAATTTCTTCACAGATATACTAGAAGCTCACATCAATTTTGTTTTTCACAGTGGAACACTTAAAACAATAATTTATTTAAACAAATTGATGAAGGCCTATGTAATTCCTGTTGAATAAGCTTACTATGCTGGGAAGGCATTCAACACTTTAAACAAATAATACATTACTTTAACCATCACAAAGTCATATTTTATTTTTACTTACTGTTCAGAGGCAGCATGGAATAACATACAGTCATGATATGCAACTAAGACATGAAGAAAAAAAAACGGAGACTGACTTGTCACTTTTCATTAATGAACAGATTTATAATCAATATACACTGACCAGGTATAACATTATGACCACCTGTGTTATGGTGAGCACTCGCAGAAGCGAGTCAGCGCACAGGCTGGACCCAGATGGCAGGCGCGATACTGATCACAAACTTTATTGCACTACGAAAACAAGTTATGGAGATAACAGTCAATATGCTGGAAATGTCCGCCAGAGGAGGCAGAGCTTGAGGGGTCCACAGATGGGGAGATGGAGGCGGCAATGCAGGGCACATGGAGGAAACAAAGACAAGCTGAGACAGGCGAGTATAGCCGAACTCAGGTGGGGTAGAGCGGAGATGGCTGGGCTCGAGGAAGATGAAAGATGACTGGCAGAAGGTCACTCAGGCAGAGGCTAAACGGAGAGAGTCAGAGGTGCAGATCGCTGGAGTAATGACAGGAAACCAGTATAGACAGAAGCCAGGACCTATAATAGAGAATCAGAAGAGAAGAAAGAGAGGCAGGGGGCATAGAGCAAACCTGACAACCTGTACATCTGTATTCACTTCC
>NW_018127921.1:5396767-5403792 GCF_001952655.1 Monopterus albus | reverse complement strand
CGCGACCCACCAGTACAGGATTTCAAATAAATTAATTAAATTATAAAGCTTTTTTTTTTTTTAAACATAGTCAGTACAGCCTTTGTGTCAGATTCTGTCTGCATTGAGGAAATGTTACTCAAAAATAAAAATAAACACCACAACTGCTGCATAACACAACAGTTGAATAACACAACAGGGTGCTGTATGTGTATAAAACTGAATGCAGAACTGCAAACAACATGATAAGACTTTATAGTCTCTTTTCACTTAACATGTAAGCAAGATTTTATTTTACAGTGAACTAATGAGATAGCTGTAGTTGTCCTTTAGTTTTGACAAGACTTTCAATGTCTGGGCTGATAGTAGACAGAGCTACTCTCAGATCATGTTCAGTGTCCAACCTGTTCCTTTGCTTTGACTTGAGCTGTGTCACTTTAACACAGATAAGTTGTTGTGAACAGTAGGATTGCTTTGACTGCCAATGTAGTGAGGGAGGGATATTCAGACATCATGTATTTGCACCAGAAATGGGAGAGCCTTACCTCATCAAATTTCTTTCTCAGCATCTGGTCACATGACAGTTCGACCATCTGATTCTCCTTGCTGCTTGGCAACACAACGCTTTCCATGTCAATTCCAAAGGGATCTCTTATCCAGTGACTATTGTCATGTTTCTCTGGAAAGCAGTCCTCAAAGCGAGCATGTAGACTGGTCAGATGCGCAGTGACAGATATTTTCAAGGCATTTTTGGCCGCTGTATTTAGCTCTCCTGCTGTGTGGCAAGTGTTGGGAAACATGTCAAGTCTGTTTTTAGTCAGTGATTTATTCTTCTTTTTGAAGACTATGTCAGTCTGTTCAAAGATGTGTCCTCTCCCCTGCATAGACATGTTTAAAGTGTTGAGGTGCTCGAACACATCGGCAAGCATGAGCCAGAGTTCATCACTGAGCAACTCAGTTATTGTGTGAGAGGAAGGCGGCGATTTCATGTTTAAGCTCATAAAAGCGTGACATTACCTTTCCCCTCAAAAACCAGCGAACTTCTGAATGATACAACAACTAGACGTGCTCTCATCCCAGGTCTTTGCGCAGCTGTGTGAAACAGCGGCTGTTCTTGGTGCTCCATTTAATGTAGTTCACTATTTTTATGGCATCTTTCAGTGTTGTATCAAGCACTGGCACCATGTCCTTAGCCACAAGTGCTTCTCGGTGAAGAAAGCAGTGAGTCCACATCGCATTCAGCGCTCTCTCCAGGATTTTCTTCAAAACTCCTAAGTTTTTTCTAGTGATGGAAGCTGCACCATCAGTTGTTACCCCCACACAACTGTACCAGTGCAGTCCCACAGAGTCCAAAAACAAAGCAATAGCATTGAAAATGTCCTCTGCCTTTGTGTTTTCCATACTTTGTGAGGGCTGTTGACACACAATTTCAGCTTTTGATTTCATCTTACAGTAATTATTCATCTTTTTGTTTTCATCTTTTATAGTTATTCAACAGTTTTTTCAACTTTCACAATTGTTCAGCACTTCATCTCATGCTTCAGCTGTTTCAAACTACTTCAGCCATTTCTTCTCATCCTCGAGCTGTTTCAGCAATTGATTGCCGGTATTTCAGCCTTTTCAGGGTGATACTTAAGCATTACAGCATCCACATGCATTTTTGACAGAAAATGCATTTTTCTAGTTGTGTGGATGCTGTGAAGCATCCACACTATGTTATCCTGTTCTTTATTGTATGGATGCTGATTCAGCATCCATACTATGTTATCCTAGTCTTTATTATTCTGGTTTCTTCCGTCCGTTATTTGGCTTCTTCCGTCCGTTATTTGGCACTTAATTTTTTCAGCATACTTTCAGCTATGAAAACCATTCAGTTATCGACATGTTCAGCTTTTTAAGGACATTTATGCTATTATTTTTCTTGTTTCTAACCTTTATACTTTTTAAATGATTAAGTGTCTTTCAGCAAAATTTTGCCTATTCAAATGAATGGGAGAATTCTACTTCAGCACACTTTCAGCTATTAAAATGTTCAGCTCTTCAAGGACATTCATGCTTCTCTTCAGACGTTTTCTGAACTTCGTACTTTTGAAATATTTAACTTTATTTTGAAAATCTTGCTCCATTCAAATGAATGGGAAAATTCTAATTCAGCATAATTTCAGCTATCAAAATGTTCCGCTCCTTAAGGACATTCATGCGGCTCTTCAGAACTTTTGTAAACTTCATACTTTTATGAAATTTAAAAATATATAGCTTTATTTTGAAAATCTTGCCCCATTCAAATGAATGGGAAAATTCTACCTCTGCATACTTTCAGCTCTTTCAGCTATCAAAATGTTCAGCTCTTCAAGGATGTTCATGCTTCTCTTCAGAAGTTTTCTAAACTTCAAATTTTTTAAATATTTAGCTTTATTTTGAAAGTTTTGCCCCATTCAAATGAATGGGAAACTTCTACTTCAGCATACTTTCATGTAGGTCAACAGCACTGGTGGCAGTTGCTGTTAACCCGGGCCTCGACCAATTTTTCTAAATCTCATACCTTTGAAATATTTAGCTTATTGTGAAAATCTTGCCCCATACAAATGAATGGGTGAAATTCTACTTCAGCATACTTTCAGCTATCATAATGTTCAGCTCCTCAAGGAAATTTATGCTTCTCTTCAGAATTTTTCTAAACTTCATACCTTTGAAATATTTAGCTTTATTTTGAAAGTTTTGCACTATTGCAAATGACTGGGAAAACCCTACTTCAGCATAATTTCAGCTATTTTAGATAGCAAAATGTTCAGCTCTTCAAGGACATTCATGCTTCTCTTCAGGATTTTTCCAAACCTTATATCTTTGAAATATTTAGCTTTATTTTGAAAATCTTGCCCAATTCAAATGAACGGGAAAATTGTACTTCAGCATAATTTCAGCTATCAAAATGTTCAGCTCTTCAAAGACATTCATGCTTCTCTTCAGAACTTTTGTAAACTTCATGCTTTTGAAATATTTAGCTTTATTTTGAAAATCTTGCCCCATTCAAATGAATGGGGTAATTTTTAGTTCTGCACACTTTCAGCTATTTCAGGTATCAACATGTTCAGCTCTTCAAGGACATTCATGCTTCTCTTCAGAATTTTTCTGAACTTCATACTTTTGAAATATTTAGCTTTATTTTGAAAATCTTACTTTCAGCTATTTCAGGTATCGAAATGTTCAGCTTTCCCAGGATATTCATGCTTTGACCTGGAATTTTTTTACACTAAACACTTCTGAAATATTTAGCTTTATTTCGAAAATTTTCCCCCATTCAAAATAATGGGAAAATTGTACTTCATCATACTTTCAGGTAGATAAGCCTTTCAGGTGTCAACATGTTCAGCATTTTCAGGGCAATCCTTCAGCACATAGCATCCACACGCATTTTCGACAGGAAATGCATTTCTCTAGTTTAAGGTGCTTTTTGGGCATGTAGCCTTTATTTATCTTTTTTCATGTGAGTTGTGGACAGGAAGGAGGGGAGACAGGAGAGAGGACCTTTGACAGAGGTTGGCAACCGGACTCAGTTGACAGTAAAACATTTTGCTGCTGAAAAACAGAAAAGAAAAATATACATGTGGTTGCTGTGAGCATTTTGTTAATTTGACCATATAGTTTTTTACCAAAGTTTTTTGTTTATAGTAATATATGTATGTGCAGGGACTTTGTTGGTTATTTGAAGTTTCTAGTTAGTTTATACACAATTGGCCTGAACCAATAGCTGCCACAGAGTCAACCATCTTATAGCATCAAAAAAAATACTGTAGACAGTGGCTGAAAATACACTATGTACAGTAAGTATTACAAGCTTATAAAAAATAATTCTTGGAGCTATTACAGTGTTTAGCTGTGGTTCTTGAAAAAACTCATAATTAATGATTGTAATTTCTGTATGTCCTAATAATCAAGTCCATTACTACTTATTTAGCTGCCAGTTCATAAAAACAAGTATCAATCTAGCTAATCTGACAGCCTTCAACAGCATTTAAGTTATTCACAGCACTTCTAGTTATTCACATTATACAGAGAATACATTATCTAACATCTGTTATACTAAAGTCCTTCTAATCAGCACCAAGCATTCTTTGCCTGTGAATCCAAATGTAACAAAGAATAATCATTTTTGATTTACAGTAGTTTCAGAGACCAAAAGTTTTTCTTTTCTAGCTTGTTACACAAAGCAGCTCTTCACCTTACCTCTTAAGGTTATGTTTGGTTTGCTGCTAACTCCTATAATCCTGATGTTCTTGTGAGTCACAGGTGCTGTACCACCACCTTTGCGTTGATGCTGAAGTGCTAGGTTACATAATTCAAATAGACCATTAGGTAGTGTAAGAGATATTTGAAGAGTTATTTTTCAAAATGCAGTTTCAATTTTGAATACTGACCAAAATACTAATACAAAATACTACCATGACTACTACCATGAGACCTCTTTAAAGTTCTGGCTTGCAACTATGAGCATTTAGTTTGTAAAACCAGGTGCCAGGAGCTACAAACAGCCGATTATCTCAGTTTCAAATCAAAGTTCCATCATGAAATAATTTCTGAACAAAGCGCCACAGGGTGTGTTCTTTTTTTTAACAGAACCAAGATGAGTAATGCATTCGCACAGATTTAGAAACAGATCACATCGCCCAAGCTGCATGCCTGTGCAACTGGAGTAAATAATCAACTACAAAATATGAAAACGTCTCAGAGGTTCCATGTAGTTTCTGGTTTGCAGATCTTTTATGACAAATGAAAGTTACTTTCCTTTATCATCTGTACTTACTATGATTTTGTTTTCTTCAGTTTTCTGTACAAATCCTCTGTTACCAAGCTGCCAACAAACCAAGCTGCATATGATCTCTGATGTCATTAACCATGAGCAGAATGGTTGAATTGAATTTAACAGCTGTTGGCTGGAAAGTGCAATAGAGTATAATGTATTTAAGACAGCCAGGGTGCATATTAATAGGCAAACATTTTGCCCACCCTTTTTTGAACATTTCTGTGTTTCTGCATCTATTTTAACCTTTGTCCCTGTTCATTTTTTCCATTTCCCTTAGTTTTCACACGCAAAAGCAAGACTGCACTTTAATGAATAATGAATGTTATGTTCAAATATTACAAACTCAGTTAAAGATGTCTTTTTATTTTGCACCTGCATACATTATGTGGTGAGATGAAATGAATAGATTTGTGGCTACTTTGCTGACGTGACAAGCTGCTACTGGCTGCAGTCAACTGGCTGGCAGAGCCAATAGAAGCTGTATTGTATTATACTCTTCACATTGTCAGCCACACATGCCATGCTCTTGTTACAACACCTGATGCAATCCAAAGAAACAGCGACAGTAGTGTTTTCCCAGTTAGCACCACTTGTAACAGCACCAGTCATTTAACTATCTCAAGGTAGGATTGCGTTTTCTTGCGATATGCTGATTTAATGATGCATTGTGTCGTTTCACGTCTCATAAGAACAGCAGAGAGAAATTCTCATTATCTCAGGATATGTTGATATATGGATCTAAGTAAAAGTGCAACACTTTGTTGTACTTTTTTCTCTCAATGGAAATGTGCACACATGCTGTACTATACATGAAAAGAAAAGATGGCAGCTTGTTCAGAAAGACATGCAGCATGTGTTGCCTCTGTGTAATGCATTACAGTCTGACTGCAATCAGTCATCTGATAATAATGGGCCCATTTAGAAAATTTTTCTGTCAGTATTGCTCTGTTGATATCTTCTATTGATAGTCATTTGGAAGGCATCTTGACCCTTTTCAAATTTATGCTTACAAATAAATTATTTTTAATTCTTCAGGTCAATGTTGGGTTCTTTTAAATTGAAGACCCAAGTTGTCAGATGTTTTTGCAAGATGTGCTTTGACACTTTAGCAGCCCGTTACCTTCATTAACGTAGCATTTTTTTTAGCTTACTGAAGTTAAACACACAACTCAGGTGCTGAAAAGTTGAAAATGTCAATAGAACAGCTGTAGTTACACCACATTATTACTCTTGGTACAGAGAAGTAGAGTTTGCCATACACAGTACAGTGCATTCAGTAAGTATTCATACACCTTTACATTTATAAAATTGTCATAACTGTCCATCAAATTACACCTAAAACCTCATAATGACATATCTGCAAAATTATAAAAATTTTAGATTCCAAGTCTCGTTTATAAAGCGATCTTTCTCATGAGATCTCTTATTGAATCTTTGCTGTGAAAACCAAGGTTGTGGTCAGGCACATCCTGTTTGCTCTAATTATGACAACATGCAGAAATTAATAAATTCATTTTCAAAAAACATACCTGATCTGGGGGGATCCAAAAGTGATTAAGATGACATTTCACAGATGCTTTCCATCCAGTCTGACAGAGTTTATCAAGATTTACCACAAAACTCGAAGCTGTTATTACTGCCAAAGGGGCTTTTACAAAGTACCGACTTAAGTGTCTGAATACTTTTGTAATTAGGAGAATTCTGAAATTAATAAATTTGCTAACTGTGTCATTAAGAGTGTAGATTCTTGGACAAAAGTGGCAGTTTTAAGCATTTAAAATTAAATCTACAACACGCTGTGTATGAAAAGTGAAGGGGCCTGAATACTTCTGGAAGCCACTGTATGTCACTAACAAGTAGAATCTACTGTATATACTCCAATGGTGATTTCACTGTGAAATAAATATAATGGAAATGTCTACAGTCCCTCCTGTTAGGCTGGCTCGAACACAGCAGTGAGCAAGTCGCAAAAAATAGACGGACCCAGGTGGCTGACTTCGGTGCAGACAGTGCTATTTATTTACAGTGATGAATAAGTGACAAGAATAGAAACAGTAGAGTAATACAGGGACCGGGTGTCGAGCTAGCAGGTGTACACAGTCAATGATGGAGATGATGCAAAGAGGACCGGGCTGCGGACACTGGGACTCACTCCTGGACTGGTCGAGTTGGATGCTAAGGAAGATAACCAGAAACAGTACATACGGTGAGTGGTAGACTGTGCATCGACCTGCAGGGTGGTGAG
>NW_018127921.1:5377736-5396533 GCF_001952655.1 Monopterus albus | reverse complement strand
AAGAGCAGGGACTAAATAGGGAGAAACTAATCAGGTGCAGCTGGAAGTAAGCAGGTGTAAAGGATAGCGTAATCAGGGTAAGGGAGAGAAAACAGAGTGAGGGGAGTGAGAAAGTAGGTGCAGCCGGGCAAACCTGACACCTCCTGCATTAGCTTGCCCTCTGTGTGTGTTTATGACCAGTGTGCTCCAGAACTCCAAAACATTTTGATAAAAAAATATATATCTGCAAATGTAGTTACAGCACATTCAGCCACATTCTGGTGAAAATATTACTTTTGAGCATATGATGGATTGTTGAGTATTAGGATTTCTTACAGAAGTAATTTAAGAAGACAGTTCTGTGGATGTTTCACTGTTAGTCACTCATTCCCAGTGGACCTCCCAGTCCACCAGGTATTGGTAACCCCGGGGCGAACATCCAGGATCTGGAAGACGGTGTAGGCCGGACCACCATCCACCTCCAGGGCAGGCGGAGGCGAAGCCAGAGGAGGACAGAGGGGACTGGAGGACATGGGCTTAATCTGTGACAGAAGGAAAATGGGGTGAATACGAAGTGAGTCTGGCAGTGCGAGTTTAACAGCAGGGGGATGAATGATGTCCTGGATGGTGAAGGGCCCCAGGAACTGGGGAGACAACTTGGGGCTAACCCCCTTGATGGGTATATGTGCAGCCGAAAGCCATACCTGTTGCCCAACCTGGTAAGTAGGCGCATCTCAGCAGCGGGGATCAGTGAGGCGTTTATTTTGTTCCGCCGTTCACAGCAGTGTGGCCCTGGTCTCTGCCCAGACCTCGTGACAGCGGGTAATATGGGCTTGGACAGGTGGGGCAGCGATGTCAGTTTCGGCAGCTGCTAGAAGAGGGGATTGATAACCAAGAGAGGCCTGGAAGAGAGAGAGTCCGGTGGCGGTACTAGAGAGGGTGTTGTGGGTATATTCCATCCAAGGCAACAATAGGCTCCAGTCCTCTGGGGAGGAACTGGTAACACAACAGAGGGTGTTTTTCAGCTCTTGGTTCAACCGTTTGATCTGGCCATTGGTTTGAGAGTGGTAACCAGAGGATAGACTGGGATGTGCCCCGATGGCAGTGCAGAAAGCTGACCAGACATGCGAAGTGAATTGGGGACCATGGTCTGAAACAATGTTGAGGGGGATACCGTGGATGCGAAAAACATGTTGAACCAAGAGCTGGGTGGTCTCAAAAACGGTGGGGAGTTGAGGCAGTGCGAGGAAGTGAGCAGCTTTAGAAAAACGGTCGATGATGGTCAGTATGACTGTGTTGTCAGCAGCCGAAGGAGACCCGCGGGTGACTGATGGAGGGGTTTGGACTGCGCGCAGGGGTCACAGGCAGCTACGTACTCCCTGGCATCTTTTTCTGGGGTGGGCCTCCAGAAATAACATTTCCGGAGTGTTATGGTCCTTTGTACCCCCGGATGGCATGCATGGGCCCAGTCAAGGGTCTGGGCCCTAACAGCTGCCATGGAATGCCACGGAAGGGGAGTGGAAGACGCACTTCTCCACTTTAACGTACAGGCGGTTTTCCAGGAGTCGAAGCAGGACCTGACAGACATGTTGGATGTGGTCTGTAAGGGAGGAAGAGTAAATGAGTGTGTCATCAAGATAAACAAAGACAAAACTGGCTAGGAAGTCACAGAGGATGGCATTGATTAACCCCAGGAAAACCGCCAGGGCATTGGTGAGGCCAAAAGGCATCACCAGATATTCAAAGCGCCCAAGTGGGGTCTTGAAGGCAGTCTTCTGCTTGTCGCCCTTTCAGATACGTACTAGGTGGTAGGCATTCCTTTGTGAAGACTGCTGTGCCCTGGAGAGAGTCGAAAGCAGAGGAGAGAAGAGGTAATGGGTATTTGTTTTTAATGGTAATAGCATTTAGACCACGGTAATCAATGCAAGGCTACCATCCTTCTTCCCCACAAAAAAAAAACCCTGCACCCAGGGGTGAGGAAGAAGGATGAATCATACCTGCATGTCGGGCAGTTTCGATGTACTCCTCCAGAGTCTGTCGTTCAGGTTTGGAGATGTGGAAGAGCCGACTGTTGGGCAAGGTGGCTCCCGGGTACAGGTCAATAGCACGGTCATATGGCCTATGAGGAGGAACAGAGTCAATGGCAAGGTGCTTGCTAAACACCTGTTGCAGGTCACGATAGTCCAGGGGGATGAAAGACAGATCAGGTGGCTCAGAAGTTGGAGAGGCAGGAGAAGTGGTCAGTTGTCCAGCCAGGAGACAGGTGGATGCACAGTTGGGACTCCATTGTGATGGTGCCGGTGGTCCAGTCCAAAGTGGGAATATGTTGGACCAGCCAGGAGTGACCCAAGGCTACTGGTGTATCCAGGATGGAGATGATGTTGAATCTGATGTCCTCATGGTGGTTGCCGGCAACAGTGAGGCGAAGATGTGGAGTCCGATGAGTAATGTGGGCTAGCAGCCGGCCGTCAATAGCCTGGGTCTCTATGACGTGGGGTAGTGGCTCAGGGGTAAGGCCCAGCTGCTCTAACACAACAGGGTCCATGATGTTGCCTCTGGCTCCAGAATCAATGAGTGACTGGTGGGAGTTCATCTGGCCGGCTGTTTCCAGGAGCACGGGGAGAGAGCAGCTGGTGGAGGTAGAGGATCGGCCCGTCAATGTCCCCACTTTCACTGGCGGGCTTGCTCTTTTGGCCGCACCGGGTAGGCGGCGATGAGATGGTTGAGGGCTCCACAGTATAAGCAGGACCCGGTGCGTATCCGGCGGGCCCGTTCTTCGGTTGTCAATCCAGATAGCCAAGTCTACTAGGGATTGGAGGTCAGGGGGCTCATCCTTGGTGCTTAGTTCAGCTTTAATATTGTCATTTAGGCCGTGCCAGAATGCAGTGTGGAGTGCCTGGTCCTCCCAGCTGGCCTCCATATCCAAAACCCGGAAGTCAATGGCATAATCCATAGCACGACATGTCCCCTGACGTATAGTCATATGCTCCCTAGCAGCTTGGCTCTGATGAGCGGGTGGTGTGAATGCTGACCATAGATCATCCAAGAACTCCCCAATGGTGGCACCGAACAACAGTCCTCGAGCGTCCACAGCTTCAGCCCAGGTGAGAGCCTTCCCTCGTAGATGATTGATCACGTAGTTCATTTTTACTCTGTCAGAGCGGAAAGTCCGGGGCTGCTGACCAAACACCCGGTGGCACTGCACCAAAAACCCCTTGCATTTATCGGTGCTGCCATCAAATGTGTCTGGCTCAAGATTTGGAGGATCCCGGCGGGGGCTGGGAGAACGGGCAGTGGCACTGCAGGAACGTGGAGGATATGCCAGGGGTGTCAACAGAGAGGTCTGTGGATCCAAGACGGCAGTAAGTCTGGCTACCTGTTGTGTAAGGTTAGTGATAATGTCCTGTTGTTGCTTCAGTGCCTGAGCCATACTCTCCAGCTGCGCACCAAGTTGGGCGCAAGCTGGAGAGCTGCTTGCACCGGAGTCAGCAGGGTCAGACATGGTCAGTTCGTTCTGTTAGAGTCACTCACTTGTTGGAGGGTGAGTGAAGGTAGAATCACTTGCTCACAGGAGGGTGAGTGAGTGAAAAAGCAAACCCAGATAGCTGACTTCAGTGCAAGCAGAATTTATTTTGTGCTGTACAATATATATAAGTGACATGATAAGGAAACAACTAGGAAATGTAGGACTGGGTGTTGATCAGCTAGCAGAGAATAACAGATGACGGATGGATATGATGAGATAGGCTGAGCTACGGACGCTAGGGTCACTCCCGGTCTGGCCGGTGGGTGGTAGATGGGATCTGATGACTGTGTACCGACCTGGCTGGTGGAGGCTGGAAGGGTGGAGTAATGGTCCGGAGCAGAATAGTCCATGAAGGATGGTCAAGGAACAAGGCAGGGTAGACAGACTGAAAGAACAAAAACCAATGGTAACACGACTATGAGAAGGAGTAGGAGAATGCCGCTGGTTGTCGGCCTGAAAACACGACAAACTGGCAAGGGAGTGGAAAGTGAATTGGGTATAAATAAGGTGAAAGACTGAGTGAAAACAGCCGGTGTCAGTTAGGGAAACGAGTGTCAGCTGTGCAAGGTGATGTGATCAGGGACCGAAAAACAAAGAGAGGGAGGTGAGAGAGGCAGGTGCAGCTGAGCAAACCTGACATTCACTGCAATAAAAATTTGCCACTACTGGAATCCATTGCAACAGACAAAAATTCATGTGGACCATAGTCTGTTTTACATGAAGGATTAAACTTGAAGCAGCCACCATTCGTGCTGTGAGGTCTGTTTTTGATGTTGTATCATATTAGTTCTTCCCATATGTTATGAAAAGGTATGTTCTTGTGAAAGGCATCTACACATTAATGTCTTGTTTAATGTTATTTATGGTCTTTTACCATAAATAGGTCTGTGATTATTGTAGGACATTAGTTGTTCAGCTCAAGGAATGTCTGTTGATTAGTGAGACCACTGCATATAGAGATGTTTCAGTAGTTGTGTAGATTTAGAAGCTTTAATTACAGTCAGCAATCTTTGACACACTGCACTGCAAAAGCGCCATATACAATAGGTTACAGATTTAATGTCTAATTGGGTGAGTAAAACAGGCATATTCAAAGCCAAACATGTGTCTTTTTTTATTTCAGTCTTAGTGTTAATATAACCCCTTATTATACATAGAAAAACAACTTGTACCATAGAATAGAAGTCTTAGTATTCTGTTCACTTTGTTTGCCATCTATAATCTAACATCTATAGAAACCCTGGACACCAAAGTGAAAAGCAGAATCTGACTGTCCTCTTTGGTTTCAAGCCTGTTTCACTTTTCTGATATTGCTTGTTGCCATTCCTTACAGCCATTATCACCTCCAGTGTCTTCACTGGTTTCCTCTTCTCGTGTGCTTTTCTGTACATGGAACCACACCCACCAGTGATACTTCAGGTCCTGCAGTTTACATATAAACTGATCAGACATAACATTATGACCACCTGCCTAATATTGTGTAGGGTCCCACTTTTGCTGCCAAAACAGCCCTGACCCACTGAGGCATGGACTGCACAAGACTTCTGAAGGTGTTCTCTGGTATCTGACACCAAAACATCATCAAGATCTGGAGAATTTGGAGGTCAAGTCAACACCTTGAACTCGTTGTGCTCCTCAAACCATTCCTGAACCATTTTTGCGGTGTGGCAGGACATGTTATTCTGCCACACCATTAGGGAACACCGTTGTCAGGAAAGGGTGTACTTGGTCTGCAACAATGTTTAGGTAGGTGGTACATGTCAAAATAATGTCCACATGAATGCCAGGACCCAAGGTTTCCCAGGAGAACATTGTCCAGAGCATCACACCGCCTCCGCTGACTCGCCTTCTTCCAATAGTGCATCCTGGTGCCATCTCTTCCCCAGGCAAGCAGGGCACATGCACTTGTGCATTCACATGATGTAAAAGAAAGCATGATTCATCAGACCAGGCCACTTTCTTCATTTGCCCCCTGGTTCAGTTCTGATGCTCAAATGCCTATTGTAGGTGATTTTGGCAGTGAACAGGGGTCAGCATGGGCACTCTGCCAGGTCTGCAGCTATGCAGCCACATATGCAGTTTGTGGCGATGCACTGTGGTCTGACACCTTTCTGTCCAAACCAGTATAAGTTTTCCAGTAATCTGTGCTACAGTAGCTCTTCTGTGGCATTGGACAGCGGGCTAGCCTTCACTCTCCAGGCACATTAATGAGCCTTGGGCATCCATGACCCTGTTGCTAGTTCACCATTTGTCTTTTCTTAGACCAGTTTTGCTAGGTACTAACCACTGCAGACTGGGATCACCCAACAAGACCTGCAGTTTTGGAGATGCTCTCACCCAGTCGTTTAAAATCATAATTTGGCCTTTGTCACAGTCACTCAGATCTTTATGCTTGCCCATTTTTTGTACATAAACTTTGAGCACTGAATGTTCACTTGCTGCCTAATATACCCCACGCACTGACAGGTTATTCACTTCACCTGTGGGTGGTCATAATGTTATGGCCAATCGATGTAAAGTACATCACTGCAGCAAGGTCAGATATTTAACTACTGGAGGTCAGCATGAATACATTATAAATATTAACATTAAGAAATTGTACAGTAAAGTTTGAACAATACATACAGTATGGTCCACTTTAACTTTTAAGACCATCAATAAGGTACCCTTAAGCAAGACACTCAACTCCAGAACAACTCCTGTAAAGCAGTTCCAGTGGGGCCAGTTGAGGTTATGTATCAAGCAGCCTGTGTCAAAGAGAGAACGTGTAAATGATATCCAGGCTGTTTCTTTTAGCTCCAAAGCCAGAGGGAGCAGGTGATAAACCTGAAAAGAGCAACAGCACTCTAACACAACACAGAGGTGGATATTGTACAGAAGTTAAAGTTCAAAGAGGCCATTGCTACATTCCCAAAAGCTTCCCAGCAGTTAATAATGGAATTTAATAGCTAAAGGCATATAAGATTGGCAAATAGGTTTAGGCAGCTAAATTCAATTCGTTCAGACTATTGGTTAAATGCTAGCTCTGTAATCTGAAAAAAAAAAACATGCACAGACATGTAGATCTGTAATGTTTAAATTTGTGTCCTGCATAGATTGAAGTGTTGGTAGGGACCTGAGTGGTGTCAACTTCCAAGAACTCTTTGCTTAATGATAAATCTACATTTATTCTACCGGACATCTGTTGCTCAGAGATCAGTGGCAAGAGACTCGATGTTAGATCCATCAAAGCAGTTAGACAGTCAGTTGCATTAGCTTCACCTTGCTGAACTTCTGTATTGGTTTTTGTTACCACCAGACACAGCAGTCCGTATAGACTCACCTCACCCTGCTGCACATAGGGGTTGGATAGGGCTTAGTAGCATCAATCACTATGCTGAGGCTGTTACCAGAGTAACCCCAGGGCACGACAAAAGTGTTACAGCTCAAAAAAATAAAACTTTTATGCCTCAGTGGTATTGTTAGATACTGTACATAGTAGACTGAAACTATTAAGATGCAGTGGTTTAAAAGTGTTTTTATAGAGAATAAATATAACAAAAACATCTATTTGCACCTAAAGAGCTTCCATCTTATTTTGCACTGTAAATTTTTTTAGTGACTGGCAGGATATAAAGAAAATATGGATTTGTCTGTGAGGCTAGAAAACTGGGCTTGTGGCCAGAATTTCAGAAGCTAATGAGAAACGCTCTCCCCTCTTTCGACACTACTGAGGTGTGAGTGTGTGTAATTATGAGTGTTATGCAAGTTGCTGGCCAAAAGGTGCATAACTTCTCCGGATAAATAAAGGTTGCTGTCATTTGTGCACCTGGTTTTCTGATGAAATGTCAAATTAAAGGCAGCGATACACAAAACAGCATGTTTGCCAACTCTGATGAGCAGCAAGTTTTTTTCCCCACTGGTGCTAAGCAACAACTCATTAGTTATTTCAAGTATTTTGCCTTAGATAGGTAGTTCTGCCTATATGCATTTTGCTCAAAACATGGCCTATTGGATCAGCACCGTTTGTATGCTCATGAAATCAGTGCTGTATTGCCTCAAAACAACCAGCCAAAGATGTTAGAGTGAGTAATGTTTGGTCATAAAATGAAGTCAGAGATTTGAATTTTTGGACTGAGCTGGGAAGAACTGGACTTTGCCTCAGTAGAATGCTGCAGCAGAAGATGTGCTGCATTAATCTGCTTTACAGTATCAAAAACAGAGTTCCAAACACATATTGTCTTTTTTTTCTCCACATCCACAGACATCCTTACAGAGACAGCTCTGTTAGTCAGGGACTAAAATGAGATGAGTTTAATTGTTAGTCCAAAATCATGATCAGCTGCTTGGTTGGACCCCATGGCATGGAGAAAAAGCTGACTAACCCTCCTATTGGGGTTGTTGCATGTGCTCACCACCTGACTTGCATACAAACTGCCTTATAGCCTTCTATAACTGAACTGGATTTCATTAGATTTTTTAACATTACAATAGGAAGGAAATTCCATCCATTATCTATACTGCTTATCTTGAAGAGGGTCACGGGAGGGCTGGAGCTAATTCCAGCTGACACTGGGCAGGAGGTGGGGTATACCCTGGACAGGTCACCAGTCTATCACAGTGCTGACACTAAGAGACAGACAACCACACACACCCAAACAGGCAGTTTAGCCACCAGTCAACCTAGGCTGCATGTCTTTGGTCTGTGGGAGGAAGCCAAAGTACCTGAAGAGAACTCATGCAAGCACAGGGAGAACATGCAAACTCCACACAGAAAGGCATTGGGTCGGTCTGGGCTTAAACCCAGAACCTTCTTGCTCTGAGGCAACAACCACCACACCATCATGGCACCCAGGAAGGAAATTGTTACAGAAATATAGGGAGGGGAGAGAAGAGTGGTTCCACTGCGTCATTGTTTTGATGAAAAACAGAAACTGAATGTCATAATCAATGACCCTTTAGTTTCTCTGTTCTTTTTTCATTAGCTCATTATGCTAATGAGACTTTACATAAAAGTTCTCTATAGATTGCACATTTGTGTGTCAGAAAAAGGGAATGAGTGACTGTGTGTGTATGCATGCACATGTAGCATACACACAAGCAGTCAGGATGAATTCAAATTTTGTACACTATTCATTTTTGTTTCTTCACCATTTGATGAACTTAAGCCATTAGTTTGCAGCAAGTAATTATGCTGCAGGTAGAGATAAGCCACACGGGTTTATAAAACGGCTACAAAAACACTACAGACACACACTAGAAAGTGTCTACCTCATGGCCATAAATATTGGCACCCCTGGATTTCTGTCAGATAACACCACTTCTCCAAGAAATTTGCTGAAATCACAATGGTATTCTCATGTTTATTTCTTTTGTTTGCATTGGAACAACACATAAAGGCAGAGAAAAAAGCCAAAATTGATACATGTTCTCCTCCGTATTCCTGTATTTCATTACCCTGGAAACTGATCAAACAAGATGAACCAAATGTCTTTGACTTGTTTGAGTTAATTGAAACTTACTGTCTGAGGTCAGAGATGTGAGTCCAAGATGTGTATTCTAATGCAGTAAAGTCACAAGGAGAGGGGGTTTGGGGTGTCTGGAGACAGGATCTGGGATATCCACCTGAGAGATAGTCCAGTGAGGAGTTTGCATGTGGCAGTCTTCTGGCTGGCTCTCAATGCCTAGAATCAAAGTGTAATATATTGTGAATATTTTGAGTCCCTCAAAATAAAACAAATTGCCTTACAAACTGTCTACTTTGGACTTGTGGACACATCTAACCACTTCTTCTTCTTCCTTCCTCAGGTTTAGAAAAAGTTGGTCGTGATTCCAGCTATGAACAAGAAGGGAAGGTTCAGTTTGTGATGGATGCAGTGTATGCTATGGCTCATGCACTGCATCGCATGCACCGGGAGCTCTGCTATGGATACCCAGGCCTCTGCCCGCGCATGGCCAATAACATTGATGGCAAAGAGCTTCTTAGCCACATTCGTGCTGTCAACTTCAATGGTGAGCTATTCAATACATTGTCTTTTGGTGAATAGTGTAGAGGATGTTTCCTACAGTTTATGGATTTTAAATCTAATACCTCGTAATAAGGGCACCGGGCTGATATGCGAGTCATGCAAATGATGAATTTATTAATCTAAATTATTATCATTTTTTAGTATGTATTATTAATCTTAATTATTAATCCTGTCTCAATACGAAAGTTATGAATTCTCAGTTAGGTGACTTATTTACCGAGACTAAAAGAGCTCTAATCTAATTGAATTTATTTGCATATGTACAGGGAGGGAAAAGGGGAATTGGGTTTTTTTAATTGGACCAGATGAGAAAGATGAACAAAAAGGTGCCTAATAGATCAGTGGAGGCATGACTGAATATGCTATTGGTTAGCAGTGGTGGAAAATTAGTTAAAATTACAACTATGAGATATCAACTTAACCACATAGGATTTATCTGATATCAGTGGCCAAGTAGAGAAAAATCTGTAGTTGAACCCTTTCTGGGTCAAAGAGTGGAGACTCGTGGCAGTCCAAAGTTCCAGGACTCCTCTGGACTGCATCCTTCGTCATTAAACCAGTTTTCTCCGTGTGTTTGGTGAAGCTGCTTCCCCTGGCTGTGCTGTGCTGTGCTGTGTTGTGCTGTGCTGTACTGCTGCGTTTTTTTTTTTTTCAAAGCACATGGCATTTTGGAGATGTCTCAAAGGAAACCAAGTTCAAACAACTCTGACTACTGCAGGATCATTCTGATGGCGTCTTTAGAGTTTAACAAATGATTCAGCTTAAATAAAACTTATTTTAGACTTTGTTTATAAACATTGGCTGAAAGATATTCACATCTAGTGTGCTGAAACTTGGCTTGGTGTCATGTGTGCCTATTTATAAACACGAAAGGAATAAAAAAACCTCAAAATACATTACTGAGAAAACACTTCTTGTAGTTATGCGAGCATACAATTTAGATTTAAAGAAGTAAGACAAAAACAGAAAAATGCAGACAACAGACACAGATGGATCACACACTTTTGGTTCAAACTTCATTCTGCACAAAGGGATGTGGGCTTGCCTAGTTTAATTTGCAGGTTTGAGCAGAAGGCTTCGTCTGATTTGCTGGGAGTCTGCAAGCTGGAGTCCTCTGACTGGCTGAGACTCTGTTGTTATGATGTTTAGTTCTTTTGGAAGCACACTGTGGGAATGTTCATGCCCCATCTCTGGGTGAGACAGTTGGTTTGGATTTTTGGAGAGAATTAGTAATTTAGTTTTAAGATGATTTTATACAGTTATAACTGGCATGGGAACTACATTTTATGCGACTGTAATGTAGGATTAATCACATTTAAACATAAAGTCCAAATAACACATATTCTAACATGAAACATTTATACATTTTGTGGAGAAGGTTAACTTTGAATAAAAAGAACAAAAGCAAACAATTATTATCACACTTAATCATAAAATTGAAAAATCATAAACAATTTCCTAAACTGGTGTTTAGCAGTACTTTCAAAGAATTTGATAAGATTAATACAGTAACTTGTTTGTAAAGACTGCTTTATAAGAGATGTAGTATCCAATTTTGGTCACAATATGTTGATAGTGGTCAATCTAAGAGTAGCTAATGACATGCTGGTCTTTCCACTCAATGGAGACTGAGCAGGTCTTAATGCTCAGATCGAATTTTTTGCCGAAATCCGATTTTTTTGCGCTGTTCACACTGTCATTTAAATGCGACTGCCATCTGTCTCATGTGTGAACAGTATACGGCCCTGAGGTGACCCGCTTGCGCAGAAGAGGACGTGACGTCAGACGCAGCATACTGTGTTTGCGAAAATAAAAATGGATGCGGCTACCCACATGCTATCATGTGGGTAGCGATGTACCAGTTAATGTACAATCGAAATAAAGAAATAATAAGAAGAAGAATATCAAGAAGAAGGAGAGCACAAATATTGCTTATGGCCTTGCCTTCTCCAGCGCAGAATTGTGACGTCTGTCGCATTTCAATGACATAAAAATTGCATGAAATGCGACCTGGCCGTTCAGACTGAAGTCGCATTGCAAAACATCGGATATGTATCCAATTTAGGACCACATATGAAAGTGGCCTGGGCCGGATTTGAAAAAATCGGATTTGTGCTATTCATACTGTCATAGGGAAATCGGATATGGGTCACATTTGGGCAAAAAGATCGGATTTGAGCTACTTCAGCCTGCAGTGTGAATGTAGTCTTAAACACTGCAGAAAATCAGGAAGCTTTTAACCACACATAATAGAAATATTTCATGGACAGTCTACACGCTTTGGTTCACATTATGTATGTTTTCAAGTCAAATATAATATTTTCACTGTTAGAAGAGAAAGATGATTGGAGGAGTCTTCTTCTGCCTCCGTCCCTGCCTGTTCCCCAGCTGCAGCCACCGGTTCCTGAGTCGCCACTACCTTCGCCAGCCACTGGACCATGGCAGTACCTCGTCCCCTCAAGCTGCAGTCACAGGTGTAGACGGTGACCAGCACAGTCAGTCCCAGCACCCCAGTCCGCCAATGGTGATGTCCCCTCTGGCACAGCTACATGTCTGTGCCAACAAAGAGGCTAGCACTGGGGAGCCTGAACCTGTTCCCGAGTGGGTCGGCTGGAACGCTGACGTTGCCTCCGAGTCTGTTCTCGAGCAGGTCGGCTGGACCACTATCGCCGCCTCTGAGTCTGTTCTCAAGCAGGTCGGCTAGACCGCTGTCGCCGTCTCCGAGTTTGCTCTCGAGCAGGTCAGCTGGAATCCCGACACTGCCTCGGCAAAATTAGGCAGTGCGGGCATCCCCACTGAGTTGTGGTTTTTTGGTGTGTGCCGATGAAGGTGTCCCCGCTGAGTCCTCATTTACTCAGTTCACCAACAGTAGCATCCCCGCCAAGGCTCCGAATACTCAGTCTGCTGACAAGAACGCACCTGCCGAAGCCTCTGCCCCTGACTTCGAGCAGGTCGGCTAGTATGCCAATGGTGCCTCTATTCCTGCTCCTGAGCAGGTTAGCTGGACCTCCGACACCACCTCTGAGCCTGCTCCTCAGTGGGTCCGCTCAACTGCCAACACTGCCTTCGAGCCAGTTTCCAAGCAGGTCGGCTGGACCGCTCTTATTTTTGTCTCATTTCCTGTTTCCTGCCTCCTCACTGACTCCTGCTACTTGTTTTCTCAGCTCCCCAACCTTTATATACTTCTCCCTTCTCCTCAGTTAATTGCAGGCTCACTCCATACTCATGTGTGTACTGTTCCATGGACAAGTCTGTGACTGATCTCTGTGTCTGCTCCTCCACTATACTCCGTCTGCGTGACCCTCTGTGATTCCCCAAGTATCCTGTATCCTGTCTCCCGTCACCTGCTCTCCACTCGCCACCTCAAGGACCTCTCCCTGGGACTCCTGACACCTGCTCACCAGCATCCTGCACATTTTGGGCTTTCCTTTTATCTCTGTGAGTTTTGTTATTGTGTGTTCTCCCTGCCTTGTCTTGGAGATGTCCTGAGTCTATCTTTGTTTCTCCAGGTGACAGGTTGTTTTCAGTTTGTGTTGAGTACTTTTGGTTAATAAATTAGATAAACCTTACCCATGTGTCCATGTCTTTGCTTTGGGGCCAACTTAGTACCACACCCTGACATAGCCTAAGAATTGATGTATTTACTGTTGTTTCTTTATTTGTCTCTCCTATGAAATCATGAGATATGAGTCCTACTTAATATACTGTTTATGTCAAGATTATGGTGAGAAGGAACCAATCGGTCTGATAATTACATTCCCAGCTTTCTTCTTTAATTTATGAAAGTTAAGAAGGTTTTCTAAGCCCTTGGGGCATGCCTGAGGCAGTAAAGTAAAACTCAGGACTCCTCTTTGTCTGGGGCAGAAGGCACTTTTAAAACAAGATGCAGAACCTCTTGTAACATCTAACAAATTTTCCAATTGCCAAAACTTTTCCTTTCGTTGTCTGCCACTTCAGGGCATGGTCCTTCGATTCTGTTCTGATTCTCCAAATTACTTGGGTGCAACCTTTCTCAAATTTCCCTTTTCTTTCATTTTTCCTCACAAGTTAAGCCATGTGATTTTTAAAAAAAATTTGTAGTATTTTTAGACTATTGATAATTAGCATCCCAGCTCCATATTAATGTTTCCAGCACAACAACTTGCTGAATTGGCATCAGAGACCCAGCTGCGTCATTGGCTGTTTGTGAACAGGCCTGCTCAAAACAAATCAAACCATTTCAAGCTCTGATTCTCAAGCAGGCCTGCCAGGCAGTCCCGAAGACAGGGACTCTTCAGGACAGGCCTTCTGAAGAGACTCCAGAACTCAGACTGAGCTGAGCCAACCAAACCTCCAGGGGACCAGTCCATCCTCAGCTGTGGTCCGACTGACTCAAGAACAGTCAAGACCAGTCCACTCCACTAAGCCAAGCTAATGTTGTTTAATCTTTGATTCTGACAAAATCCCAATTTTCCAAAATCCTCTCTTTTTGTAGTTACAAATTTTTAACATAATTAATAACCCATACTTTCCATCTCACCATAATCATCAGGATAATTTTGGGGGTCAAGTTAATCAAACCATTCAATATTAATCCAATCATTTTATTCTCTGTTCTATCTTATCATTTACTTGCCGGTTCAACTGCATTCAGTAGCCATTTGATTATTATTTTTTGATTATTCTTATTAATAGAAAGCATAAAATTAAGCTCTGCTCTCTCTTTATTCCTTCTAAGTGTAAGGGCAAGATCACTGTTTTGACAAGAATGCAGCCTTCGGGCTTGAGGTTAATAATTTGGTTGATAATCTGATTATGAATGATTGATTGTTAACCATAAAACATTAAACATCTTGGTTGTTCCACTGTTAACGGAACTGGTTCTCTGAAGTAATCATTTTATCTACCAAACTGAGACAGATCCACTACAATAGTGTCTCGTTGTAGATAAAGAGGTTAGATAAAAGGGAGTAGACGGTGTTATACCCCAGTTCTTTTATTGGACAGATCTGAGTAAGGAAGGAGTCTGTCTTTCTTGATTTTAGTGCTGGTTTATTTAAAAAATATATATTAATAAAGATTACAGAACACAATCCGGGTCGTTCCTTCCTCCAGAAACACACACACTCTGGCTGCTGGAGACAGGAGATCCCGGAAACACAGAGCCTAATACATTTATCAGTTTTTGGGCTAACCCCTTACACAGATGAAGTCCGTCCAGCAGACTCCATCTCTTATCTAGAGCCCCACAGGCTTGGAGCAGCTGCATATCACCTAGTCATAACAAAATGAGGTACAGTAGCTCAATGTGTGTGGATGTTATGTGGTGCGTAACTAAAACAATTATTCAGACATTAATCTAACACTAGATTAATACAAGAAAACAATTGGTGTCACGGTTACTGCTAACCTTAAAACAGAGTAGACTAGAGCAGACTTTGAATCTTACTAAACTACATTAGATAGATAGATAGATAGATAGAAATACTTTATTAATCCCAATCTGGGAAAAGCAGCAGAGCTTTGTGTTTGTAATGGGGTAGGGCGATGCCTTTCTGCTCCTCACTGCCAGGGAAATCAACTTTGGTTATTGATTATACTTATTCTGAGTTCCTCAGCATAAAGCGTGTTTTCCAGATGGTTCCCTGGCCTTGTGGATGCTACAATAGATTTGAAACATACAGTAATGGTTTTACTAAGATGTTTTTCATTCAAGTGTTGATTTTTGATATATGTCGAAATGCAGAATGTCAGTGTGACGATTCGCTGTGGCGACCCCTGACGGGAAAAAAAGCTGAAAGTGACATTCATACTGTTAAAAACATTTGTGAGACATTTTGATTTAAAGCATTATGACATTCTTGATATGAACCTGTAGAAAGCCATATTTGCTGTGCAAAATCTACTAATCACATTGTGATTGTTCCACTTTTAGTTGAAATATAGTGGTTTAGTTTCTTTCAGCCTTATATGTCTGGGAGGACTGACATCAGCTGTAAGACACTGGTGAGCAAGGGTGAGATGATGAGAGATTAGAAAGTCAGATAGATGTTGATACTGTAGATAAACAGATGATCTTGGCTATGGAAAAATTAATTCTGCTTTGTAAGCTGTAATGTTAGCTGTGTCTAACTGCATGTCTGTGCAAGTGTGCGATGATGAGAGTGAGATGATGAGAGATTAGAAAGTCAGATAGATGTTGATACATGTTGACATTTGGCACGTGTCCTACACCGGATGCCCTTCCTGATGCAACCCTGACTCAAACCCAGGCCGCAGTGCCGAGAGCGCTGCGCCCTAATGACTAGTCTATCAGGGAACTGATGCTTTTAATGGTATAACAGAGCATATTATATTAATTTGCTAAAATGACTTGACCTTAAATTATTCAGGTCATATTTTCATGTGGCATTTCATCTTCAAAATCAGGTTAATCTTGCTGCTTTTCCAAACTTCTTATATGCTTATATTTTTCTTACTGTAGATGGTGATTTGGTCTTATGTCACTTCAAACCTGTAGTGCTCAGTTTTTCATTTCCTTTCTCTAAACCTCTTCCTCTGCCACTAACAAATTTAAAGACATTTACAAATTTCATCTTAAGTAATATCAGACACCTCATTTGAATATGCTCTTATTAATCCCCTTTTCCTCCAATGTGCATGTACCTGTTTCTCTGCCTGCTTTTTAATTTCCTGTGTTACTCTGTCAGATATTATGGGAATACATAATGCTTGATGGGTTACAGACTATGAAAACAAGAGATGCAGAATGAGAGTCATATTTTGAGGATCACAGAATTGTTTTATTTACTCTTAGTAAGAATGAAATTGTATGAATGTGTCTGTGTAGCAATATGTACAAAAGATGTACCAATTGTTGTCTCCTACTTTTCTGTCTCTGTCTGTTATCATTAGTCGTGTCAAAAATGCATTTACGGGCAGGCACTGGTTGCACAAACAGCAGGTTTGTGCTCAGGTGAGTTTCTATTATTGTTAGCCTAAAGGGTAGAGGAATTATTCCATAACAAAAAGGTCACAAACTTTATCCCCGATGAATCAACAAACTTTTCTCACTTTCTAAAAGTTTCCAAACATAAAATGTGCTATAACTGTTTTGATAGAATGTAAAAACTAGATTAAATAGAGCTAAAATTATATGAGAATACGAGCTTAATATTGAAGTTAGGTGCCTGCCATTGTGACTGTTTCAAAGCCCACCTTCAGATGGCTATGCAGAAAGTACTTTATAAAAGCATCACTCACAGACCTGAATTGTATGATAATGCATACAGTGCCTATAAAACGCATTCACTCTCTTGGACCCTTTTATTGATTTTAGAAAATCAACCATGGTCAATATAATTTGGCTTTTTTGACAAAAAATTACAAAAAACTCCTTGTCAAAGTGAAAACAGGTTTCTACAAAGTAATGTCAAATAAATATAAATATGTAATGGGAAATATGTGATTACATAAATATTCACACATTTTAAAATGACTGACCTAATTCAACAAAGCTCCAACCAATTGGTGCTAGTAGTCTCACAATTAGTGAAATGGGGATCACCAGAGTGCAGTGAATGTGTCTCAAGTGATTGTAACTTTAGATAATAATCATTATTCCTGGCTACCATTACACCACAAAGACAAAAAAAAAACACTCCAAGCAGCTCAGACAAAAGGTTATTGCCTGGGTTCTTCACTTGTCAACGATTTATGGGAGAGTGGCAAAGAGAAAGCCACTGTTGAAGAAAACTCATATTAAATCTGGACTAGAGTTTACCAAAAGGCATGTGGGTGACTCCATGGTCAAGTGGAAGAAAGTTCTTTGGTCTGATCACACCAAAATGGTGCTTGTTGGCCATCAGACAAGGCGATATGTTTGGAAAACACTAAACACTGCATATCACTGCAAACACACGGTGGTAGCAGCATTATGCTGTGGGGATGCTTCTCAGCAGTTGGCCCTGGAAGGCTTTTTATAGGTAGAGGGTAAAATGAATGCGGCAAAATATAGGAAAATTCTGGAGGGCCATCTTATTCAGTCTGCAAGAGAACTACGGCTTGGGAGAAGATTCATTTTCCAGCAAGACAATGACCTGAAGCACACAGCAAAAGCTACATAGAAATGGTTTAAAGACAACAAGGTGAGTGTTCTGGAGTGGCCGAGTCAAAGCCCAGACCTCAATTCAATAGAGAATTTGTGGCTGGAATTGAAAAGGACTGTTCAGGCCCAATTCCCACACACCCTGTCAGCGCTTTAGCAGTTTTGTAAAGGAGAATGGAGTGAAATTGCAGTGTCCAGATGTGCAAGCCTGACTGAGACCTTGCCACACAGATTCGGTGCTGTGATTGCAGCCAAAGGTGCATCTACTAAATACTGACTTGAAGGGGGTGAATATCTATGCAATAACCTATTTCCCATTACATATTTTTATTTAATTATAATAATCTAGCCACAGGGGTTGCAAGCCAGTCATTTCTGTGCCGGTCCCAAGCCCGGATAAATAGAGAGGGTTGCGTCAGGAAGGGCATCCAGCGTAAAAACATACTAAATTTAAATATGCGAATCATCAGTGTGAATTCCATACTGGATCAGTCGAGGCCTGGGTTAACAATGACCAGTGCTGTTGACCTACAGAGTGCTGGCGGAAGTCAGACTACTGTTGGTCAAAGAAGGAGAGAAGGTAGAAGGAGTTGTAGACAGAGAAAAGAGGAAAGGCAGCAGTATAGGTCTGAGAATAGGGACTCTTAATGTTGCAATGACAGGGAAAAGTAGAGAGCTGGCAGACATGATGCAGAGAAGGAAGGTAGATATACTGTGTGTGCAGGAGACCAGGTGGAAGGGTAGCAAAGTGCGTAGCATTGGAGGGGGATACAAACTGTTTTATTATGGTGTGGACAGGAAGAGAAATGGGGTAGGAGTGATCCTGAAGGAGGAGCTGGTGAGGAATGTTTTAGAGGTGAAAAGAGTGTCAGACAGGGTGATCAGTTTGAAGTTGGAAATTGAAGGGGTAATGTTGAATGTAGTCAGTGGTTATGCTCCACAAGTACGGTGTGAGTTAGAAGAGATGGAGAGATTCTGGAGTGAGTTAGATGAGGTGATGGAGAGTATTCCCAGAGGGGAGAGAGTGGTGATTGCAGCAGACTTCAGTGAGCATGTTGGTGAGGGGAACAAAGGTGATGAGGAGGTGATGGGCAGGTTTGATGTTAAGGGAAGGAACCTAGAAGGACAGATGGTGGCGGACTTTGCTAAGAGGATGGAAATGGCTGTAGTTAACACCTATTTCCAGAAGAGAGAGGAA
>NW_018127921.1:5342557-5375999 GCF_001952655.1 Monopterus albus | reverse complement strand
GGGTGGAGAAAGGTGTCAGGAGTGTTGTGTGATAGAAGAGTGTCAGCAAGAATCAAAGGAAAGGTGTACAAGACAGTAGTGAGACCAGCTATGCTGTATGGGTTAGAGACTGTAGCAGTGAGGAAAAGACAAGAGGCAGAGATGGAGGTAGCAGAGATGAGGATGTTGAGGTTCTCTTTAGGAGTGACCAGGATGGACAGGATTAGGAATGAGCACATCAGAGGGACAGCTCAGGTCGGCTGTTTTGGGGACAAGGTCAGAGAGGCCAAACTGAGATGATTTGGACATGTGCAGAGGAGGGATAGTGGTTATATTGGTAGAATGATGTTGGAGATGGAGCTGCGAGGCAAGAGGTCAACAGGACAGCCAAAGAGGAGATATATGGGTGTGCTAAAAGAGGACATTAAGTTAACTGGGGTGAGAGTAGAGGATGCTGAGGATAGAGTTATGTGGAAACAGATGATTCACTGTGGTGACCCCTAATAGGAACAGCCGAAAGAAGACTTTGTAGAAGCCTGTTTTCACTTTTTGAGTTTTTTAAATTTCTTTTGTCAAAAAAGCTACAAAGTTATATTAACCATAATTGAGTTATAAAATCAATAAAAGGGTAAAACATCCAAGGGGGATGAATACTTTTTATAGGCACTGTATGTCACTGCTTGCCATTTTTAGTGTCTGTCTGTATCACATGTCCACAAATGGTAGGTCTCTACAGATGCATAATTTACTTATCAAATACCTGAATGTTTTTAAATTATAAAAGTATGAATAAATTATTGTACATTCCTGATAATAAAGAGAGAATAAGAGAAGAATGTAACAATAAAAAGACAGCCAGTGCTTAAAGTCTCCAGGGCATGGTCATTGTTTAATCTTAGGTACCTCTAGATTAGCTTGGCACCCGTCAAAACTCCAGATAGTCTAATTATTTCAGTTTCTTTCAAGTAGCTCCAAGATCAGTAAATCCAACCAATGGTCGCTGCATCTTCTCCCAAATGACCACATATAGTTCCAGAGAAGTGAAATGAATTCTAACGTGGCGTAGTGCTGACAATAACATCATGGGTCATTAATCCACTTGTTAACCAGCAACACATCACATGCAACAGACATACTGGCCTCAAGCAGTCAAAACAAACAGGTACTATGGTCCAGGGAATCCAGCATTGTTGAGCTGATCATTCACTGCTGCAGGGGACTTCACTGGCTGATTGCTTGTAGGTCAAATCTGATCAGGTAAAACAGTGAGTCCCTGTACAGAAAGTCTCGTGAACTTGTATAAACTAAGTTGCTTCTGCACAGAAATACTAGAACATATGTACACCTCATTTTTTGAGCTGTAGGTCACGTCCAAGATGATAAGTCACCGTTGTAACATTGTAGATAAGTCAAAAAATAAGAAAAAGCATGCCATGGGCCCTTTAGGTTTGAGAAATTAACACACGAAAACTCAGAACTTGGCTTTGAACTCTGATAAAATGTATAGTTAAGGAATTAATAAAGAGGTTAAGGCAATGAATTAGCCCAGAGAGACAGTGTGCTGCTTTTTCATTGATATTTGAGAACCACATCATCATTCTTCTTTTAACTTGTGTCATACTGAAATACCTTCATAACATTCATTTTTCACTGCAGAGTTTTGACATGGTGGTTTACAGCAAATTGTAAAAAGGAACCTGCAAATTTATGTGGTGCCATCAAAATGCATGTCCAGAAGACAAAGAACAGAAGAAAGTACCCCTTATGAAAGTACCTTTCCTTACAAAATTTGAATTTTGATCAAAGTTAAACTCTTCTAAGGAACCTTCACAGGGGGAACTTGTTTCTTTGTCTTTAAATATTAAATGGGCTTGCCTGTATCTGAGGGATAGAAGAAGAATAATGGTTTTTCAATGGGTGAATTGTTATTTCTTGTAGATACAATACTCTAATCTGGGTTCACAGTGACAGAGGAGTGCAAGATTAAAATATGATACTTTGTGTGTGTTTATGTGTAAATACCTGCCTGTATTTATGTTATTGATCAGTTTAGGGTCAATGTGACATTGAACACTAAAGAAAAAAGGAGCAATGATAGATGGTAGTTTTGTTACTTTTTGTCTTTTTGGCACCTACACAGAGATGTAGATAAAGTTTTTGCAACATGGATTCTCTTTCTCTCTGCCCTTTCTGGATGCATACCAGTTCACTTCTGGAGCAGCTACATGAGCAAACATGACAGGGAGATGATAAATTAAATTCTCTTGGTTCTGTATAGACAATAGTGACAAAAAAGGAAAAAGTTGCACAAAAGCAAGAGGAGGAGACAGGGTAAGAGACAATGAGCTAATTAGGAAGTGTCCTCAAGGCTGAAATAATATAATTGCCCTCAACACTTCTTCTTGCTTGGTATTCATCAATATATCTGTTGTTCTTTGGTGTAAGATTCCTACACGGCTGCGGCTCAGGAGGTAGTGCGGGTCGTTTCCTAACTGGAGGATTAGCGGTTTGATTCCTGGCTTATCCAGTCAACATGTTGAAGTGTCCTTCAGCAAGACACTGAACCCCCAGTTACTCCCAGTGATAACACCGGTGTGTGAGCATTTGTGAGTGCAAATGGGTGAATGGCAAGTAGTGTGAAAGTGCTTTGAGTGTGCTGTAAAGTGTAGAAAGAAGCTATACAAGTATAAGACCATTTTCTGTGTTCAATAACTGTGATTAATGAGTGAAATATGATTAGAGCAACATTTTCCCAAAATGTCCACACATGGTGTAAAACTCAAACTGGTCCTCACGTTGTCAGCCATACACAGAAACACATGCACAAACAAACAGATGCTGGTGCATTGCAGAGCAAGTAAGATGAGCAATAAGGAAATGAAGCCTGGAGCAGCAGTGACACACCAGGCTGTCCACATTTAATTTGTTATGTTTATTGGCTTATCTAGGCAGGCACACACATCCATGCACTTAAAGGGCATGCAGTAGTAAAGAAAGTACACATACGCACACACACACCAAGGTCATTATGAACTGTGGAAATAATCATGACTCAAGGTCTGCTTTCATGATTTTTCAAAGCTTACAATTGCTTTATTTTACTGATGCCAACTGTGTTTTATCAGAAAGTAACATCTTAGTTCTGATGTGAAAAATGTTATGACATTGTACATAAGTTTTAATCAAGTCTATACAAAAGTTTATCCAGTATATCTAGGTTTGTCAGAGCAAGAGAGATTTAGCCAGCAGAGTGTAACTTCATGCTGTAGTGGGAAGTGCAATCAGCAATCAAAATACATGAAAGGATGGAACAATGTCTGTCTTTTGAATCAGGGATGCCTGCTTGATTAACATACACCTTCAAAGGGCATTTTTGACCTGAAAGTTAAAATACAGTGTATTTTTCTAAAAGAAAAACTTTCTGAAAAAAAACCTGAAAAAATAAATAACTAGAGAAATGCATTTTCTTCAGAAAATGCGTATGGAAGACTGAAAGGCTGCCCTGAAAATGCTGAACATTTTGACACCTGAATGGTTTGGCTAGCTGAAAGTATGTTGAAGTAGAATTTTCCCATTCATTTGAATGGAGTAAGATTTTCAAAATAAAACTAAATATTTTAAAAGTATGAAGTTTAGAAAAATCCTGAAGAGAAGCATGAATGTCCTTGAAGAGCTGAACATTTTGATACCTGAAATAGCTGAAAGTATGCTGAAGTAGAATGTTCCCATTCATTTGAATGGGGCAAGATTTTCAAAATAAAGATAAATATTTAAAATGTATGAAGCTTAGAAAACCTCTAAATAGTAGTATGAATGTCCTTGAAGAGCTGAACATTTTGATAGCTTAAAGTATGCAGAAGGCTATTGAAATGAGACATAAAATGTAAACGGTAATTATGCAAGAACCATTAAAAAAAATATCAAAAAGCAGTTTACAGTATGAATAGCTGAAGAGTTGTCAAATAGTTATTAGTTGAAATGGTGGCTTTACCTGAAGGTATGCTGAAGATATTAAGATGTGAAAATGTTTCCATTCATTTCCAATGTGAAATTTTTTTGTGAAAAAAGCTGAATTAATTAAAAAGTATAAATGTTACAAAAAAGTTGTATTCAAGCACTTGTGTCCTTAAAAAGTGGAACATTTTGATACCACAATGGCCCTTCTAGGTGAAAGTATGCTGAAGCAGTTAGATGCCAAAAAACAGATGGAAGAACCCATAATAATAATAATAATAAAAATAAAGAAGAGGATAACAAGAGTGTGGATGGATAACAGGATAACATAGTATGCATGCTGAATCAGCATCCATACCATAAAGACCAGGAAAACATTGTATGGATGCTGAATCAGCATCCATACAATAATAATAATAAGATCAGGAAAACATCGTATGGATGCTGACTCAGCATCCATACAATAAAGTATAGCCACTCCCTTAAAAAAGGCTAAACTGAAACAAATAGAAAATAAAATGAAATCTTGAAAGTACGATAACAGTAATTTGAGAAAGTGAAACTGAAATAATGGTGACATACAACAAACAAAACAATTTTACCAATTTATGTTGGCTAGAGTGTACTTGTCTGTTTTCTCACTTATTGTCTCGAATGTAACTGAGTAGACCTATCCAGTATAACACATACACAGACTGTTCTTGTCAAAGCAACGCACGCACATTGCAGGCACCCCTATTCACATTCTCCTGCCTTTGTTGGTTGTAAGTACATGCCAAGGTGCATTTTCAAAGGAGGACCTTGCAAATGATTCTTGCTCCATCACACCTTCTCTTTCTCGTTTCTCTGTTTCTTTCTTTCCTTGTCATGTCTCTGTCCTTCATTTGTCTACCCCCATTTTCTCCTTGTTCTGTCTCCCTTTCACCAACTCGCTCCTCTTCTCTCCTCCTTAGCTTTCTGTCAGTCATTTGTTCTTGTGTTCTCTCTCTGATACCATTCTGACTCTCTAAAGGCACTGATTCATAAACAGAATACTACATGTTTCCATTTTTAAATATCTTTTTTGGGATTTTAGTAAAGTGCCATGGTTAGATTGAGGGGATTAAGCTGTTTTGGAAGTAAAGCCTAGTCAAAAAAGTCACACAATTGGCTTTTTTGGTAGTTTAAACCCAAATTTTTAGTTATTGTTCAAGCAAAAATAAAATAAATTATTATTGCACATAATACAATTCTGCTGACAAGCACATATACTCTCATTAGACTGAGCAGTTTAGGGTTAATAAAGTTTGCCTAAGTCTGGTGAGCAAAATAAGAAAGAGAAAATTGAAGTGGTGACAGTAGCCTCTTTTGTCTTCCATACAGGTGTGTGTTTGTTATGTAAGAAAGCTCACACTTTGATCTTATCGCTACCACATTAAATTATCTCCTGCCAAAAGACAAGATGGACATAGCATGGGAACTGACTTGCTCTAATTAGAACAGCTTGACTTTGAGATGATGAACTCCATACCTGGCTGAACAACCTTAGGGAGAAAGACAAGTACTGTATGAAGGCATTGTGGCAATGAGAGGAGGAGGGAGCACTTAATAGCTGGGGGCAATAGAGCTCACTTGCTCATAATGATCTTAGAGAAAAAGAGAGACAATGGTGGAACAGTAACTCCGTTGAATATGATGAACTTGACCAGACATAAATGACCTGGGAGAGTGGGCAGAGGAGGCACCGAAGGTTTCAAGAGTAGGGAGTCTACCTGGGTGTAATGACCTTGAAGGGAGATGAACATATAGAGAAGAGGCAGGAGAGAGAATCAGAGCACATAAATGGAGAAAATAGATGGACATCTGTCTAGGAAAAAACCTTCTTTGGGTATTATGACTGGAGAAATAGCTTGTTAGCAGGAGAAACAACATACAAAAGAAAATTAGAAAGGGTGTGCGTGGGTAGAGAAATATGCTTATTTTGACCACTAACAGGTTTGGCTGGAAGGAAATGGAGAGAAATGGGTGTCCTGTTTATTTGGCAAGGAAAGAGAAATGGAGAGAAATTCAGCTGATAGTAAGAGAAAAAATATCGAGGCATTAACACTTGATGATTAGTTTAGTAAAATGACCTTAAAAACAAAGTGAGGAGATAGAGAGAAACAAAGGATTCATTGACTGGAACATAAACTTTACCAGGGCACTCTGACTTTCAGAGCAAGAAACTGTGGGAAACCAGTGATGATGACTTTTATATATCATATGGCATTAGAAAGGAAGAGATCGGAGAGCATATCCATCTTGAGAGAAAAATAGAAAAGGAGACAGGCAAATGTAGAAATAAAGTGTAAAACAGTAGGTGCAGGAACTCAGAAATACCAAAGTTTAGGAGGACTGCACTTTGGAAAGTTTTTTTTTTCCTTAATTTTTTTTATTTAATCCTAAACTACTTGTTTTAGATGAACTAAGTAGAATATTTCATATTGCAAACTGAATGTCAAACTGATGTTTAACATTGCAAAACAAGAGTGAATGTTGTTTCACTCACCAGCTAAGTATTGCTACCCAATCTGTACTGGAAGCCCAATCTGTCTTATGCATAAGAAAAATGTGGTTGCTTCCTGAGTGGTTAGGGCAAAATGATTGGATGTGGTGGTATGACCAGGCTATAAATTGCTTTTGTATGCATATGTCAAACAAATCAGGTAATGACATGAAGTCTCTCTCTTTTTTCACCTACATTATTGGGTGTACAGGTAAATGATTAAGGATCTGTTAACAGCTCAGTTTAGCTGTTGTTTGGCTCAGTTTATGTATAGCATCTATATCAGTTAAACAATTTTTTCTGCTTGTGTGTAGTTTTCTGAAAGCACGAACAAAACCACAAAAACAAAAACTTTATTGACAGCACCTGAATGGTGGGATTGGCTCTACTGAACCACAAGGTAGGTGATAATGGTCCTTGCTAAAAAAGAGGAGGTATGAGTGACTCAACCACACATACTTGCAAACCAAGTCAGTGAGCTGAGAGGTACGGCTGCAGACTAGAGCAGTCAAAAATGTTACAAAATGTTGTCACCTAACTGTAATGCAGTGTTTGAGAGAGCCACTCAAAGAGTGGGAAGAGGTGGAAAGTTTAAAATCTGTCCCACCATCAGTTTTAAAACTTATTAATTAAAGTTATTGTATGTTTAATCTGTGCACAAACAACTCAGGGATCATAGTCTACTCAGCATTATATACAGTGCCTTGCGAAAGTATTCGGCCCCCTTGAACTTTGCGAACTTTTGCCACATTTCAGGCTTCAAACATAAAGATATAAAACTGTAATTTTTTGTGAAGAATCAACAACAAGTGGGACACAATCATGAAGTGGAACGAAATTTATTGGATATTTCAAACGTTTTTAACAAATAAAAAACTGAAAAATTGGGCGTGCAAAATTATTCAGCCCCCTTAAGTTAATACTTTGTAGCGCCACCTTTTGCTGCGATTACAGCTGTAAGTCACTTGGGGTATGTCTCTATCAGTTTTGCACATCAAGAGACTGAAATTTTTGCCCATTCCGCCTTGCAAAACAGCTCGAGCTCAGTGAGGTTGGATAGAGAGCGTTTGTGAACAGCAGTTTTCAGTTCTTCCCACAGATTCTCGATTGGATTCAGGTCTGGACTTTGACTTGGCCATTCTAACACCTGGATATGTTTATTTGTGAACCATTCCATTGTAGATTTTGCTTTATGTTTTGGATCATTGTCTTGTTGGAAGACAAATCTCCGTCCCAGTCTCAGGTCTTTTGCAGACTCCATCAGGTTTCCTTCCAAAATGGTCCTGTATTTGGCTCCATCCATCTTCCCATCAATTTGAACCATCTTCCCTGTCCCTGCTGAAGAAAAGCAGGCCCAAACCATGATGCTGCCACCACCATGTTTGACAGTGGGGATGGTGTGTTCAGGGTGATGAGCTGTGTTGCTTTTACGCCAAACATAACATTTTGCATTGTTGCCAAAAAGTTCGATTTTGGTTTCATCTGACCAGAGCACCTTCTTCCACATGTTTGGTGTGTCTCCCAGGTGGCTTGTGGCAAACTTTAAACAACACTTTTTATGGATATCTTTAAGAAATGGCTTTCTTCTTGCCACTCTTCCATAAAGGCCAGATTTGTGCAGTATACGACTGATTGTTGTCCTATGGACAGAGTCTCCCACCTCAGCTGTAGATCTCTGCAGTTCATCCAGAGTGATCATGGGCCGCTTGGCTGCATCTCTGATCAGTCTTCTCCTTGGAGAATCTGTGGAAAGAACTGAAAACTGCTGTTCACAAATGCTCTCCATCCAACCTCACTGAGCTCGAGCTGTTTTGCAAGGAGGCATGGGCAAAAATTTCAGTCTCTCGATGTGCAAAACTGATAGAGACATACCCCAAGCGATTTACAGCTGTAATCGCAGCAAAAGGTGGCGCTACAACGTATTAACTTAAGGGGGTTGAATAATTTTGCACGCCCAATTTTTCAGTTTTTTATTTGTTAAAAAAGTTTGAAATATCCAATAAATTTCGTTCCACTTCATGATTGTGTCCCACTTGTTGTTGATTCTTCACAAAAAATTACAGTTTTATATCTTTATGTTTGAAGCCTGAAATGTGGCAAAAGTTCGCAAAGTTCAAGGGGGCCGAATACTTTCGCAAGGCACTGTATATTACATGATTTGCCACTATAATTTTAGATAAGAAAACAATAACAATAGGCAGATTAAAAAAAAAAAAGTCTGACAGCAAGGCAAAATTATTATAGTAGACAGGCAGTTATGCATCCACTCAAACACAAAAACAGCCCAGAACTGATGTTGAATTAGGTTTTAAGAAATGAAAAGACAGAAAATATTTTATTGCATATCCTACATTATTATTAAATGTCAGATCTGTGCAGCTTTTCATTTTTTTCTTACGCCAAATACATATACATTTTCTCAGGAATGTTGGCGGAGATTATATTTTCCCATATACACACTGTCACAGCTTACCAAAAGAGGCCCCATTTGCAAACACAGACTAGAATGGGGTGAGGTGGACAACAGGATATGGTGAACATAGGTAAATGAGAGAAAACAAAACTAAAACAAGGTTACATAAACAAGGCAAACCAGGGATAATAAGAGGGAACTACATAAAAATACAACACCTAATGATATTAACATAGGGGATAAGAAATTATGACAGTTTATAACCAGGGGTGCTCAACCTGATAAAACAAAAACATCAAATAACCAAGAGAAGAACAAACGCATACACACAGGGAGTGACACTAAAACTGAGAGCCATAAGGGATAACTATAAAGTGAGAGAATGATGCTTCTCTATGCTTTGTGACAACATTTATGATATACTGTATATTTGGGATTGATACAAGGACTTAGACAGTTCATTATTCAATCATCACTACTAAGAGTATGGATATATTGACTGACATAGCTGCTGGTATCCCTGCTGTGTGTGCAAAATTTGTAAATAGCCCCTTTGCCTTTCAAAGGCTAATAAATGCCCAGAGATACAGTATATATGGTCTCCCACTGCTTCACTTCTCTTACAGTATTTACTTTACCATTCAAACGTTTGGACACATATTTCCATTCAATTCAGTAAGAAAATGTGGCCAAAACCTTCGCTGGTTGTGTATGTTTTTAAAGCGTCTAATTCAGCCCTTTTTCCCCAACTCTCAGTGAAGCAAATGTAACTAGTCTCCCTTATTTTACACCATCAAGTCTGTGTAGTTATAGCTGTTTTAGTTACTTACCGTTTGTTGTGTTTGCATCGCTATCCTAATGATTGCCAACTGTGGACAAAAATGCTGTGGTAGTAACAGATAAGACTAGCCAACTAAGAAAACCATACAGATGGAATAAAGTTTTTTTTATGAGATGTTGTGATTTGAATCAACAGCTACAGCAAATGTAAAGTTTTGTTTTCTTGTTACACCCAATTGTGAAATGATCATATGAAGTCAAACATGCAGGGAAGTCATTAAAGGTTGTCTCATTTTTTAGCTACAAGAGAGTCTAGTGAGACTCAAAACAAACTCACATCATAAGCTGCTCCATGGCACTGTTTGCACCTCCCATCCTGTTTTGTGACATCTGAGCTACAAACGCCTGGTTGTGACAAGCTGTATAAAAAGCAGCCTTCGGTCCAAAGTTAGCATTAACGTTAACTCAATAAGTAAATCTGGCAATGCAGCAGAGGTCTTCCATGGCTGGCTATTTGAAATGACTATAAAGAAAGAAAGAAAGAAAAAGCTTCTTGCAACCTTTGCTACATGGCAGGATGGGATAACTTCAGTTAACTAATGGCCAAAGTTAGTCATTTTGTCTTAATTATCATCCTTGTGGTTAATAAATACAGTATGAGTTACTTAAAATAGGATGCAATTGCATTATGTTTTATTGTTTGATAACTGAGTGTAAAAATGCCAAAAGGCCCAAAAAGAGGCTGCCAGCACAGCTAGTTAATTAGCTACAGTACAGTGCCTGTGTTGAGGTTTTCCTATTTATTTAATATTTTGCCTTGTCAGGCAGACTAGTCTGTACATTCTAACAAACTACCAGTCAAAGGTTTGGGCACATTTCCACACTCAATTCAATAGGAAGAATTGTCCAAATTTTTGACTGGAAGTTTATATAGGGATGAAATAATAACAGCTACAATGAAAGTGGAAACTTAAAAAAAAGGTATATTTGATGTCTGTTATTTTAGCACTGTTACAGAGATGTACGTACAGTAAGCATGGAGATGATGGTTGCATTAGGTCTTGACAGAGAATTTGACTGAGAAGTTCTGATATATAGAACTCGCTGCCTGTTAGTGCTGCTCCCCAGATGGGAGTTTAACATGTGTATTGTATGTGTCCATGTGAGGGTATTTAAATATACTGCAAGTTAAAAACTCAACCAGACTAACTGTGACTTCTCACACTCTGCTGCTTTATGCTTCACGAAGACTTGGCTTAGCGACTCCATCCTAAACAGGGCAATACAAATATTGGGCTTCCAGGTATACAGAGGGGCTCGCATAACAAAGTTATCCGGGAAAGCAGAAGAGGCGGAATCTGCTTCTACATAAATGAAGGTTGGTGTAAAGATGTCAGTGTTAGAAAGAACTTGCAACACAGAATTAGAGACTATTTTAATCAACTGCAAACCATTTTTATTCTCCCAGAGAATTTTTGTCATTCATTCTTGTCAGAGTGTTTATAAGACCGCAAGCCCACACTACAGCACCTGGCTGAACAGATATTGAGTGTGGAACTTAAAACATCCTAACTCCCAACTCATTGTTCTAGGAGATTTTAACAGAGCAAATCTCAAACAAGAACTGCCCAAATACAAACAGCATGTCAGCTGTCCCAGCAGGGCAAAAACACATTGGACCACCGCTACATGGTAAAAGACGCCTATCCCTCTGTCCCCTATGCAGTCCTCAGTCTCTCTGGTCACAGATCACTGCATGGTCCATCTTATACCAACATATAGGCAGAAACTTAAAGCTGTGAAGCCTGTGGTCAAAACAGTGAAGAGATGGACTGAGCAGGCAAATCAGAGGTACTGGAGTGTATTTGAGGCTGCGTCTACAGACCTGGATGAACTCACAGACACTGTGACATCTTACATCAGCTTTTGTGAGGACATGTATGTGTGTGCCCACCAAGACCTTCTGCACATACAATAACAATAAGCTCGTGTTCACAGTAAAACTCAAGCAGCTTCATCATTCCAAGGAGGAGGCCTACAGAAGTGGCGACAGGGTCCTGCACAGACAGACCAGGAACACATTGACCCAGGAGATCAGAGTAGTAAAGAGCACTCTGAAAAGCTGAAAAACCAGCTTTCAGCCAATGACCCCTTGTCTGTGTGGAGAAGCTTGAAAAACACTGGCCCCCCGTGGAGGACCATCAACTGGCAGATGACCTGAATATATTTTACTGCAGATTTGAGAAGCAAAACTCCACGATCACCTCCCTTCCCCACAGCCCCCCACCCCTGAAGATCACTGTGCCTGCCCCCACCTGTCATTGGATCACCAGCTTTCTGACAGACAGGAAGCAGCGGGTAAGGCCTGGGAAAATCACATCCAGCACCTGGCACAGGCACCCCCCAGGGGTGTTTGTTCTCACTGCTGTTTTCCCTCTACACCAATGACTGCACCTCAGTGGAAGTTCACAGATGACACAATGCTTATAGGTCTCATGAGAGAGTGACAAATTGGCCTATAAACAGGAGCCTAAACAGCTGGTCCTGTGGTGTATTTGCAGCAACTTGAAGCTGAACATGCTCAAAACAATGGATATGACAGTGGACTTTAGGAAGAGTCCCCCCACCCTTCACCCCTCAGGGCGTGGTCAATATCCAGCCTGGGTCCTTAGGCAAGGCCCTTAATGCTACCTGCCTACCTCATGGGTAATGAGAGTTGGAAAAATAAGAGTCACACCGACTCGGATATCGCCCGGGTCAACAAGGTCTGCGTCAGGTGTTGAGGAACCAGGGCAACCTGATGAGAAGTGGGCTACTGGAACAAGACATTCATGGACAAGAGATGAAAAACAGGGAACTATTGGAATGCTACTATACAAGTAACCCCAGCGAGAGGGGTTACATACGGAGAATGTGAGACCTAAGGATACTTCAAAACCCAACATCTAGACTAACATCAAAACAACTAGTAGCTCAGTGCTCTGACATCCGCAAAAAGCACCTGCTATCACAACTACAGATTGATGAGGTACAACAAATGCTGCAGCAAGGGGGAGCTAGGATGCCAGGTCAGGGGGGAGATAAAGGACTGGTCTCTATACTTGTCCTCTTTTGCTGCTTTTGACACCACTGATCACAACATCTTGCTGCAGAGACTTGAACATGTTATTGGCATTAAGGAAGTACACTAAGTTGGTTCAAATGTTAATTATAAGAAAGATTTCAATTTGTTCATGTTAATGATGAATCTTCCACACAAACTGGTTAGTCACGGTGTTCCACAGGACTCTGTGTTAGGTACAATTCTTTTCACTTTATACCGGCTCCTTTTAGGCAATATTATCAGGAAGCACAACATAAATTTCCATTGCTATGCAGATGATATTCAGTTATATTTGTCTATGAAGCCATATGAATCAGATCAGCTGGTCAAACTTCAAGCTTGTCTTAAAGACATAAGGGCCTGGATGACCTGTAACTTCTTACTTCTAAACTCTAACAAAACTGAAGTCATTGTGCTTGGGCCTGAAAATGTTAGAAATCTGCAGGAACTAGCAAGAGATATCATATCTCTCCCATATTAGCTTCTCTCCACTGGCTCCCTGTAAAATTCAGAATAGAATTTAAAATCCTTCTCCTAACATACAAAGCCCTTAATGACAAGGCTCCATCGTATCTTAAAGACCTCGTAGGGCCTTATCATCCTAACAGAGCACTTCGCTCTCAGAGTGCAGGTTTACTTGTGGTTCCTAGAGTCCACAGAAGTAGAATGGGAGGCAGAGCCTTTAGCTATCAAGCTCCTCTCCTATGGAACCAACTCCCAGTCTCAGTTTGGGAGGCGGACACCCTCTCTACCTTTAAGATTAGACTTAAGACGTTCCTTTTTGATAAAGCTTATAGTTAGGGCTGGATCAGGTGACCCTGAGCCTTCCCTTAGTTATGCTGCTATAGGCCTAGGCTGCTGGGGGGCCCCATGATGCTCTGAGTTTCTCTCCTCTCCTTTCCTCTCTCCCTATGCTTCTATATGTCACCATTACACATCACTAACTTTGTGTCTCTTCTCTCCTGTAGTGTGTCCTCTCTTTCTCCCTGTACCTTTCAGCAGGTTGCCCTGGCTCTGGAGCTCTATGTTTCTGATGAGCAGTCACTGGCCACATCAGCCTGACCAGTGTTTGATTTTTTTGTTATGTCCTGTTGCTTTTCTTCTTTTTTCTCTCCTCTACCCACTCACCCCAACCAGTCAAGGCAGAAGGCCGCCCGCCAAGAGCCGGGGTCTGCCAGAGGTTTCTTTCGTTAAAGGGAGTTTTTCCTCCCCACTGTCGCCAAGTGCTTGCTCATGGGGGATTTTTTTGGGTTTTCCCTCTGTAATAATAGTCTGTGCAGAGTCTCTGTCATCCAGGTCATAGTAAGCTGAAAAAAGCCAAATGAATCAGATCAGCTGGTCATTTTGTAAAAATAGAACACCCTTCACTAAGTAGGGGTGGTGGACTAAGACACAACTTCTCATCTATCTACAATCCTGTTTTGAGATCTCTGCCCAAACATGCCCACCAGGACAATAGGTGTCGGTCCACAGGGGAGGATTCAAAGACAGGTAATACTCTCACCGATACTGGGCTATAACGACTCAGTCATTAGGGGACATTATTGGCCCTCAAAAGACTGAAACACCACTGAGGGGGATAAATATCTCCGGCTCAACACCAGTCAGTCAGAACTGATGAAGCTTCTTGGATGAGAGGTGAAACATCTTCGACCTAGAAATCTAGTCCAGTTGATTTTTTTCTAAGTTTTTTTCAGCTCCGTAATAATAGTGATAACAGTAAGGTCTAGACCTTACTTTGTAAAGTGTCCTAAGATGACTTTGTTGTGATTTGGCACTATACAAATAAAATTTGATTTGATTTTTATCACTAAGCTCCAATAACAGGCCCAGATGAGCTAAATTCAAGAGCAGCTGACCTGAGATTGAAGATCACAAGCAAGATGGACACCAGGAACCTCCGTGGCCGGTTACTAAGACTAAGCAAAGTGCCTGCTGAAAGTCTACTAGAGGATGTGAATGCAGCACAAGAACAATCCCTACGACCATCACTGAGACCAACAAGCTCATATACACCACAGCAACCGTCATCCTTGAGATGCTTGGCTATAAGTTCAACAAAGGCCATAAGGAGCAGTATCCTCCATGGAAAGGGAGGTTGGAGACCAAAATCAAGGCAGCAAGGAAAGAAGTTAGCCAGCTATCAGAACTGCAGAAAAACATGATGAAGAAAGGGGTACCTAAGAAGTACACCACACTGTCCATACCTGAGGCCTTAGAAACTGCCAAGCAAAAGCTCACAGACCTGGCCACCTGGTTGAGGAGGTACACCAGAGAAGTTGAAGCCAGGAGAGTAAACCGAATGTTCTCCACTGAGCCATCCAAGGTGTACTCTCGGTGGCAGGGTAATAACATGAGAGCAGACCCACCAAGGCTGAAGACTGAACAATTCTGGAAGAGCATATGGGAGAAGGAGGCATCACATAACAACAATGCCCAATGGCTGGTGGACCTGAGAGCAGACCACAGCAACCTTCCTGAACACGACCCAGTAATCATCACAATGGCAGACATTCAAGAGAGGGTCTTAAGTATGAAGAGCTGGACAGCACCGGGCCCTGACATGATCCACGCCTACTGGTTAAAGAAGCTAACTTCACTCCATGAGCACCTGGCAGGACAAATGATCCAGCTGCTAATGGATGGAACCCACCCTGAGTGGTAAACTGAAGGCTGGACAGTCCTGATCCTCCCTCAGAAGGGAGCAGTACCATCCAACTACTGCCCCATAACCTGCCTCTGCACAACATGGAAGCTCCTGTCAGGCATTATAGCAGCTAAGATGGGCAGGCATATGGCTCAATACATAAGCAGGGCCAAGAAAGGAATTGGTAGTAACACCAGAGGAGCAAAGCACCAGCTACTGGTTGATAAAGTAGTCACTCGAGACTGCAAGACCAGGCATACCAACCTGTGCACTGCTTGAATTGACTACAAGAAAGCCTATGACTCAATGCCTCACACATGGATCCTGGAATGCTTGGGACTGTACAACATCAGCAGGACTCTAAGAGCCTTCATCGAGAACTCAATGGGAATGTGGAAAACAACCCTAGAGGCCAACTTCAAGCCAATTACACAAGTCAGCATCAAGTGTGGTATCTACCAAGGAGATGCCCTGTCCCCACTGCTGTTCTCAAATGAAATCAAATTTATTTATATAGCACTTTAAAAAGAACATCCAGCTGACCAAAGTACTTTACATGGCAGAATAAAATCACAATAAATGACTAAAATAGAGTAAATAAGATCAGTGCAAATAAAAATAAAACTGCACAATAACACAGACACACAGTTAACATACATTCAATACATTAAAAATTAAAAGGAATGCATCAGGCCCTACTGTGTATTAAAAGCCAAGCCAAATAAATATGTTTTAAGCAATAATTTAAAAGTAGTGAGGTTAGTAGCTGAGGTAACATTAAAAGGTAGAGTATTCTACAATTTAGGGGCTGCAACAGTAAAAACACGGTTTATATCTGGCCCTTGGAACTTCTAAAAGAAACTGGCTTGAAGATCTGAGGGACCTTATAGGTTTGTGCCAATGCACTAATTCAGTGAGGTAAAATGGAGCCAACCCATTAAGAGCCTTAAAAACAAAAATCAATAACTTAAAATCAATTCTAATACGGACTGGAAGCCAGTGGAGAGAAGCCAGTACTGGGGTTATATGCTCGAATTTCCTAGTATTTGTCAAAAGACGAGCAGCCCGCATTTTTCACCATTTGGAGATGAGCGAGGGAGGAATGGTTAACACCATTAAAATATAGAGTGTTGCAATAATCAAGTCTAGAAGTGATAAAAGCATGGATTGCAATCTCAAAATCATTAAAAGAAAGTATTGACTTGACCTTGCTTAACAGCCTCAGGTGGAAGAAGCTAGATTTCACAATTGAGTTGATTTGCTTGTCAAACCTCAAGTCGCCACATCACCCCTAGATTTTTTACAGTCGACTTCAGATGTTGAGCTAGGGGGCCCAGGCCCTGGTTAGAAGCAGTTAAGTTTGCCAGATCACCAAATAGCACACATTCAGTCTTATTTTTGTTGAGATTTAAAAAGTTAAGTGCCAACCATGATTTCAAGTCTGTCAGACAAACGGCGGCTGTAATTACATTCATCCCTCTTGATGCCTTTAATAGTAAGTAAATCTGAATATCATTAGCATAACAATGAAATGAAAGGCCATATTTCCTTAAGATAGATCCCAGTGGGAGCAGTGAGATATAAAAGCACCAATAAAACCGAATCCCCGGCGTCCCTAGCCAACAGGATATTGGTACTGATTTTTAATAATGCAGACTCAGTACTATGTTTTGATTTAAAACCAGATTGAAATTGCTCCTCAATTTTGTTATCTGTCAAAAAAGACTGGAGTTGGATAAAAACAATCTTCTCTAGAACCTTGGATATAAAAGATCATTTAGACACTGGTCTAAAATTAAAGAACACTAAGGGCTCAAGATTTGGCTTTTTGAGAAGAAGCTGGACAATTGCTTTTTTAAAAGCATCTGAAACTGAGCCTGTCCTTAAACATAAATTAATTAGAGCCATAAAACTAGGCCCAACAGAGTCAAAAACATCCTTGAACAATCTAGTTGGTAAACAACCCAAAGAACAGTGAAATGTTTTCATGTGGTGGGCCAGTTCAGATAGCATAGGCAAGGATATAAGCTCAACCTGATCAAAGACAGCAGAATGCAGAGGAATATCAGATGGGTCAGGATTAGCAGAACTGGAGGACTGCCTAATGCTAGTGATTTTATCAGTAAAATATTGAAGAAAACCCTCACATACTGCTACTGATGCCTCAGGATGAGAAGCAAGGTTACACGGGTTGATAGCAGAATTAATTGTACTGAACAAGACCTGAGGTTTATGACGATTACTGATGACAATGTTGGAAAGGTAGCTCGATTTGGCAGATTTTACAGCCTTCTGATAGAGAGACAACCCCAGAAATGATGGAGAGAGACGTGAAGTTTATCCTTCTTCCATTTGTGTTCAGCTTGCCAACATCTTTGTCTAAGTGCTCGAGTAGAGTCATTTAGCCAGGGCACTGCTTGCATCTTGGCTGGTCTGCGTCGAAGGGGGGCAATAGAATCCAATATATCCTGGCAAGTGGTAGATGAGTTTAACAATTCCTCAGGATTCATAAGGGAGGAGACATCATTCCTCCAATACAAACCAGAGTTTTTAAAATGAATAGAAAACTCTTCTACTGTAAAAGAACTGACAGTATGACTACAAGCAGCAGGACTAAAAGGCTTGACTACCAAGGACAAACACGCAACGTGGAAACAGGTGGTCTATGAGAGATCACAATGTGTGTGTTCATGCTCATGTGTAGGGCCATGCACCGACTGAGTAAGGTTAAAAGAGTCAATAATATTTAAAAAGTCTTTGGCCAATGGGTCATCAGGACAGCAGATGTGGATGTTAAAATCAACAAGTATTAAAAGTTTATCAAACTTCGGCAGGATAAAACCCAAGAAGTCAGAAAACTCCTGAATAAAACCCTTGTTGAATTTAGGCGGACGATAAACCACTGCACACAGCAGTGGATAAGAGAGCTCAACCACAAACAGCTGTAGCTTGAAGGTGGAGTAGGAGTCCACTGTGAGCTACCAACATTTAAAACAGTTTTTAAAAACTGACGCCAGGCCGCCACCCCTGCCTGATGTGCATGGGGACCTAAAAAAGGAGCAGTCAAGTGGGGGAAGTTCAGAAAATGCATAATGCACACCTTCCTTTAGCCAGGTCTCAGTCAGCAACATAAAATCCAGTTCCCACGATATAAAAAAGTCATTTAAAATAAAAGTCTTGTTAGCCAGAGACCTGGCGTTAATCAAACCCATCCGGATCAATGAAGCAGAGTTCGGCGGCTGGGAAGACTGTGTCAGTGATTGGAGGTTGGACCAGTTTATACCTCTTCTCGGGCATCGCGGAAACTGGCAACTTGGAAGGGGCTTTGAGACGTCTGGACCAATAAGCCGAAAGTAGGCATAAGTGCCAGTGGGAGCCGAATGCCAAAGGGCCTTGAGGGTGACAGCCACTCCTCCCCTCTTCCCTAGTCTTTTAGGCCGCTTTCTTCATGGGCAAGCGAAGTGAGGATGGCGAAGGTATGTCGATACCTTTGCCAGAGGTGGTGGGAGAGACTTTGCATGATCCCAGCCGAATACACTGGGACACTTTTTTCCATGGACAATCGAATGTCAAGTAGGGCTGTGCAATCGTAAACTAGTACAGCCAATGCATTCCAAATAACAGTCACCAAAAACAAGGATAACAGTAACACACATGAGAGTGATTGATGGCAAGCCACCGACAATGGTGCCATCTCCTAACCGGAACCGGAAACCAACCAGGGGGTTCAACCCTTCTGCATATGGCTGAACCTCCTCAGCCAGATCATCACCAAGAGCGCTTATGGATACTGACAATGGAATGGAGCAACCATCAGCCACCTCCTCTACATGGATGACATCAAGCTGTAAGCCAGGAGTGAAGGAGACATCGACTCACTGATCCACACCATTAGGATCTACAGCCAGGACATCGGAATGTTATTTGGACTAGATAAGTGTGGTTGAATGGTAACAAGGAGAGGGAAGGTAGTCAGAAACGAGGGGATTGTACCACCAGAACGCAACATAACAGATGTTGAGGGCAGCTACAAGTACCTTGGGATCCTGCAGGCAAATGGGAACCATGAAGAGGCAGCAAGGAAAGCAGCAGCCACCAAGTACCTGCAGAGAGTAAGGCAAGTCCTGAGAAGTCAGCTGAATAGAAAGAACAAAGTCCGGGCAATTAACACTTATGCCCTGCCAATCATCAGGTACCCCCCTGGCATAATAAGCGGGCCAAAAGGAGGAGATAGAGGCCACTGACATCAAGACAAGGAAGCTCCTTACAATGCAGGGCGGGTTTCACCCCAAGTCCAGCATCCTGAGACTGTACACTAAGCGTAAGGAAGGAGGCTGAGTATTAGTGAGTGTCAGAGCCACTATCCAGGATGAAACAACAAAGATCCATGAATACATCAGGAAGATGGCCCCGAGTGATAACGTGCTTAGTGAATACCTCAGGCAGCAGAGACCAGAGGAACAAGGGAAGGAAGAGCAGGAACCCTCATGGAAGGACAAACCTCTGCACGGTATGTACCACCGTCAAATAGTAGAAGTGGCTGATACCGAAAAATCCTACCAGTGGCTGGACAAAGCTGGACTGAAAGACAGCACAGAGGCACTAATCCTGGCAGCACAGGAACAGTGTCTAAGTACACAGTCAATGGAGGCCGGGGTCTACCATACCAGACAGGACCCCAGGTGCAGGCTATGCAAAGATACCCCTGATACAATCCAGCACATAACAGCAGGGTGCAAGATGCTAGCAGGCAGGGCATACATGGAACACCATAACCAAGTGGATGGCATAGTGTACAGAAACATCTGTGCTGAGTACAGGCTGGAAGTCCCAAAGTCAAAATGGGATACACCTCCAAAGGTGGTTGAGAATGACCAAGCTAAGATCCTGTGGGACTTCAAGATACAAACTGACAAACTGGTAATGGCCAACCAACCGGACGTAGTAGTGGTGGACAAACAGAAGAAGACGGCCGTAGTGATAGATGTAGCAACCCCAAGTGATAGCAACATCATGAAGAAGGAACACGAGAAGCTTGAGAAATACCAAGGGCTGAAAGAAGAGCTAGAAAAGATGGGGAGGGTGAAGGCGCACAAGTGGTCCCTGTGGTAATAGGAACATTGGGGCCACTCTCCTCAAACTGGGAGAGTGGCTCCAACAGATCCCAGGAACAACATCTGAGATCTCTGTCCAGAAGAGTGTAGTCCTAAGATACAGCTAAGATACTGAGCAGGACCCTCAAGCACCCAGGCCTCTGGTAGAGGACCCAAGCTTGAAGAAAGGAATAAGACCGCCCCAAAGTGGGGGGGAGGGGAGAATCTCATATATATATATACACACACACACACATATATATATATATATATATATATATTTGCATATAGGAGGAGGCCCCGGGGAAGACCCAGGACACGCTGGAGGGACTATGTCTCTCGGCTGGCCTGGGAACGCCTCGGCATTTCCTCGGGGGAGCCGGAGCATCTCAGACTGCTGCCCCCGTGACCCGGTTCCGGATAAGCGGAGGAAAATGGATGGATGGATGGATGGATATACATACATATATATGTGTGTGTGTGTGTGATAATAGGATAATCACCTTTGTTGACCAAATATCTTACACACAAGGAATTTGTTTCTGGTACAGAACCGAAGCAGCCATCTGTGGCGCCAACTTAACCGATGGCTTTAACCATTGGGGGTTTTATATATATATATACCTTATTTTTATTTTCCCAGTGCACATTGCTTTTTCTTATCTTGTTCACTTGTCTACTCATTGCTTTACAGAAGAACATTGTACATACACATCGCAAGCCACTTTATCAGAGTCAAATTCCTCATGTTTCCAACACACCTAGCCAATAAAGCAGATTCTGAAGTGTCTTCTTCTGAAGTGTCAAAAAAATCTTGGAAATTATTTCTACATGTACACACATAAACAGTCATGTAAACAGAAAAACATTAATACTCATATACTATATGAATTATATCATATAGGATCTTTTTCTCATGGGTTTCTGCATAAGACTGAGTCCAGTGTAATATTTCACTATTTTATTTATCCTTTGTCAAGTTTGGTAATCTAACTCCTTGTTTCTGGTTTTGTTGATTTCTCCTCTCACTCACTTTCATTCTCTCTAAATTGTATTTCTATCCCCTATTCAGGCTGGTTTGTCTGTTTTGATCAACTTAACAATGGCCTTCTCTTTTTTATTGCTTTTTTTATTTACTCCTCTTTCTTTCCCTTTTTCTCTAAGACTACTTGAATGCAGATCATGACACAAATGGAGACCCTCTAAATTAGTTTCCTGTAATTACTGGAGATTACCATACAAAGCTTTCTTGTGTAGTGAGTGTGTTTGCATGTGTCCACATAAGTTGGTGTGTCTATATGCAGTATCCTTTTATGATATGTCTTCTCTTTCCTTTGTTCTGGGCCCCCTCTTTCTATTTTTTATCTTCCTTTAACCATTTAAGCAGTTTTTATTCTTATTCACAGTGAGGACCATTTATATCCAGAACCCCTTCAAACATGCATTGTTTCTTTTGCCTGTTCGATTATCTACTCTGTTTCTCTAAGACAGATGATCTCCTTTCCTGTTGTTTTTCTTCTCAGACAAAGCATAGTGATAACAGAGACTGAGACGAGAAGGCATGCTTTTATAGGGAGGGATGGATACACAGGAGGAGGAAAGAAAGTTGCAGTGCTTTGGAAATGCACAGAGGAAGGGTGAAAATGGGTAGCATTTGAGGGAGGGCGTGGTGGGATATACTGTAGCAAGAAGGTAAAAAGTGGAAAGGATGGAGAAGCAAAATATGCTTTGAACTGAAGAGGAGAGGAAGGTGAAACAGCTGCTGTATAAGGAGGGAGGTTTGGCCGTAAGGATAGTTCTACAGCAAGCGGTGAAAGCTGGCTTGGAAAAGGCTGCACACAGACGGCCAAAGAAAAAAAAGCCTATTCATGTGGTAGAAAAGACAGAAAGGAGGAGAAAACTGCACAGAAATAAACAATGAGGGTGAGACTAAACCAGCTTCTCAGTTTCAGGTACCTCCCCCGCTGAATACGAATGTGGAAATGACCATCTTTTTGTGGGATGAGTTCAGGCTTCATTATTCCTTCATTATTCCTTTTCTTCTTTGTGTTTCTTTCACTGTCCATTTTTGACTGTTTCTATTGTTCTCCCCATTAGTGCTCTCGATGCACAGCAGACAGATGGGAGCCTGTTGGTGAAACCTGCAAACCCACACAGACGCACACAGACCCATGTTTTATTAATGTATGCTGCAGTGTAATTTTGGTATCTCCCTGTCAAAAACATTTAATTTCATGCTATTCATGCTTACTGTTTAAAATGAACTAGGCAAGGCTGAGGTTTTTTTCTAACCAACTGCTGTACTTCTTCCTCTCTATTCTTTTTTATTTATCCATCCGTCTTTTGTCTCACTTTATCTCTAGTTTCAGTAACAGGGAGTGGTTTAGGTCTTTTCATACATCACTTTTCTTCTATCTGCCTGCCTGTTCCTGTGTTTGTCAGCCAGAGAAGTTTTAAGCCCTTTTCTACTTAATATTTTCTCCTGTTCTTTTTTCTCCCTCTCTATTCTTTTCTTCCTCAGTCTTGCTTTCCTTATGTTTTGTCAAACTAAGAAAGTTTGAAGTCTTTTCATCTATATTGCTGTAGTATGTGGTTTTCAAACACATTCTCCCTTGCTCAGCCTGCATATCTCTCTTTTATTTGGCTTTTAAATGCATTATGTGTCTAGGCATCTGCCTGTCATATTGACAGGGTTTGATGCTTTCCAGCAGACCTGGTTGAGCTTCTCAGTTACTTCTGTGTTCCACTATTTTTTCCCTGTGTTTCGTCTGCTGTCTCTCTGTGGCTGTTAACCTGGCTAAGGGTTGAGGCTTTTCTCCTGTCTTGCTTGCTGTTATTCTCATATCCCTTACTCAGCTTTTTCTTTCCTTCTGTGCAGTTCTCACTTGTGTTAGTGTGATTTAAATGGGGATATAATGAAGAATGTGTCAAAGAACGTGTCAGGTTCAAAAAATAAGCTTGAACAAACAGAGATGTTATCTAAAATATTTCATTTATTCAAACATGAGAACATAAAATGTACATTAAGAGGTGCATGTCAGAGGTGCATGGAGCTCAGTGTCCTTTCAACTCTGACTGAGGCAAAACAGATCTGGAACCATAAAGAATTATATAAAACATCTCAGGCACATGTTGGACTTGAGAATTTCTACCACATGTTGACTGACATTGATATATGATATATTTTAAGTTCAAAGGCAAAGCAAATGAATTCTACATCTACTTTCCTGTGCCAATATTAGTCTCCCCCTTATTTTATTCTTATTCTTCCCCTGTAAGTTTGTCTCTGTTGGTAAGTCCATTTCAGCTGAATTTAAATTCACATTGACTTCATTGTATGAAATAATTCATTCATTATTAGATATCCTATTTTAATACTGAAGCAAAAGGTCATGAACTGTGAGCTCCCTTTTGCAAATCTTGAGGAAACTTATGAGTGTCTTGCCCAAGGACACTTTGACATGTGGACTGCAGGCACTGAGAATTGAACCTTCAAGCTTTTGGTTGGGAGGCAACTACTCTACCCACTGAACCACTGTCACCACCACGCCCTGGAGGGGGTTATGCAAAAGGTTGTATAATTCTTTAGGTTATGCAAAATGAATGCAGATGATGATAAGAAGTAATTAGCATTGCATTATATTACTTTACCACACAGAATAGAAATTTGGAATTACAATGTTGATGCTATTATCAGGAATTTAAAAGTATTTTTCCTTCTGTTAAATGTATAGTAAAGACAAAAAAGCTACAGCATACCAAAATGCACTTAGTTAATCCTGAAACACCAAGTGCTGTTGATGATGCTTATTTTTCTAAAAACAAAAATTATTTTCCAACATGAATACAGTACCAACTTTCAGGTTATAGTGGAAACATTTTTTTGCTCTAATTAATGCATTCAAATGTTTAACACTTTCTCACTGTGACTAAATGTTTCTAAAATGAAAACAATAAAAAGGTGCATTATTATACTTCATTTAAGATGTATTTTAATTGCAGTAAAATTCCTTATACCCCTGTTGCACATATACTTGATGAACCAACTTAAGTCTGTTCTATAAATGTTACTTTGAATATATAAAGCAAATCCCAGATGGAAATTCATTAGAGCAGTAAGCCCGTCCAAGCATCTCCTAAAGCAAAACATTAATAAGAGCTGATGAGGGGTTGTCAGGTACCTGTTTTTCTAACATTGGCTAGATATTGCTAGCTGCTGCTGTTGCTTTAAGAGTGGGCTGTCTTTATCCACTTTACTCATAAATTGCCAGCAAATGTTACAAACACTATGACATTGAATAATCATTTTCTACTCAAGGTAACCACTGCTTTCAGAGCAAACAGTCTGCTTCTGCTTGGCATAATTTACCATACCTGTCAGCATGTCTCTGCAACAAACAACAGTTTTATTTGCTGCATCCCTGAAGAGCTCTAAAGAGGCATGATTGGTGTTAAGGGAAAATTAGATAAAAGTTTGCCAGTAGGAAAGTGTTGAGGAAAATATGCTTAATCACTGGGTTTCTTATTTATGTGGTGCCAGCTAAAGACCAGCCAGTCAAGTAACTCAAATTAACCAGTGAATCTAGACAGCTCCTTGTTTGTGAGCACTGTGTTTATAATCTCTGATGAATCTGGTAAATTACTTAATTTCCTCATTTTTAATTGGTCCTGTTTCACAAGTTCTAGAAAGAGAGGAATGATGGTAAGTTAAATAAGAGAAGGGTGTGAGGAAAAGAGACCAAAGCAGCAGATTGAGATGGCTTGATAAAACAAGGGAAGAAGAGAGTCAGTTAAGGAATTAATAAAGTAAATGGGAGAAAGAGAGCTATGGAAGGACTAAAATGTGGAACCAAATAAAAAGTGAGGGGGTGAAGATGTAAGAAAGGGAGGGAGGTAGAGACAAAGGGAAGAGCTAAAGAAACATGATGATTAAAAAGAATATTCTGAAAGACCAAAAGAAGGTGGGCACTAGTGAATAAAGGGTAATTGCTAATGTGTTGCTGTGTTGTTGTTGCTAGGCTGGCTGCTGGGGTGTTAGATACTTTGGTGTTCATGTAGACTGTTGGGGTGTTACTGGGTTGTTGCTAGGTTGTTTCAGTGGTGTCCTTGTTTGTCATGGCTAAGGTTGCAAGTGTATAAGATTTTTTTTGGTATGACAGCTCAGAAATGATCATGGTTTCATGGTTTTATAATTAATATTATTACACCTTACTGTTATTATAAAAGTCAAGTTCAAGTAAAAATCCTGTATTGAAAATGTCAAGTAAAACTAAGTATTCTCAGTAGTTCTGTGTCCTCAAAGCAAGAAGGTTCCAGGTTCAAGCCCAGGCTGACCCAGGGCCTTTCTTTGCAGAGTTCGCTTGTCCTCCCTGTGCCTACACGGGTTCTCTCCGGGTACTCCGGCTTTCTCCCACAGTCCAATGTTAGCTGGGATAGCCCCGCCCCCCGACCCTATTCAGGAATAAGCAGTAGAGATAACGAATTGATGGATAGAAGTATTATCATAAAAATGTACTTATAAAAGTAGTATTCGGCTACTCAATGTAGAAAAATGTTGTACTATACAGTTGAAGTCAAGTTTACAGAAACTTCGATTGAAGTCATTAAAACATTTTTTTTAACCACTCTACAGATGTCATATTAACAAACTCTTGCTTTGGCAAGTCAGTTAGGACATGTTATGCATGTCACAAGTAATATTTTTTGTACAGATAGATTATTTCACTTAGAATTCACTATATCACAATTTCAGTGGGTCAGAAATGTATATACATTCAGCTGACTGTGCCTTTAAACAGGTTGGAAAACTCCAGGAAATGATGTCATGGCTTTAGAAGGTTCTGATAGGCTAACTGACATTATTTGAATCAATAGGAGGTGTACATGTGGGTGTATTTTAAGGCCCACCTTCAAACTCAGTACCTCAGTTTGTCATCATGGGAAAATCAAAAGAAATCAGCCAAGACCCCGCATGTAAAAATGGACCTCGGCAAGTCTAGTTCATCCTTAGGAGCAATTTCCAAATGCCTGAAGGTACCACGTTCCTTTGTAACAACATGACAAGACAATACACCCATCATACCACTCAGGAAGGAGGTTCGTTTTGTCTCCTAGAGATCAACGTACTTTGGTCTGAAATGTACACATCAATTCCAGAACAACAGCAGAGGACCTTGTGAAGACACTTGAGGAAACAGGTACCAAAGTATCTCTATCTACAGTGAAATGATCTATATCAACATAACTTGAAATGTTGCTCAGGAAAGGAGAAGCTACTGCTCCAAGACCACCATAAAAAAGGCTGACTATGGTTTTCAGCTGCACATGGGGACAAGAATCTTACATTTTAGAAAAATGTCCTCTGGTCTGATGAAAAAAAATTGGGATCAATAAAGTTCTACCTTAACTTACCTATGACATCACGAGGAAGGATAATTATGTGGATATATTGAAGCAACATCTTAAGACATCAGCCAAGAAGTCAAAAGTTGGTCCCAAATGGGTTTTCCAAATGGACAATGAATCCAAGCAGGCTTCCAAAGCTGTAGCAAAATGGCTTAAGGACAACAAAGCCAAAGTATTGGAGTGGCCATCACAAAACCATGACCTCAATCCAGTAGAGAATTTGTGGGCAGAACTGAAAAAGCGTGTGTGAGCAAGGAGGCCTACCAACCTGACTCAGTTCTGCCAGGAGGATTGGGCTAAAATTCCAGCAACTTATTGTTAGAAGCTTATGGAAGGCATCTTGAAATGTTTGGCCGAAGTTAAAACAATTTAAAGGCAATGCTACCAAATACTAACAGAGTTTACTTCAGGACCACTGGGAATGTGATCAAAGAAATAAAAGCTGAAATAAATCTTTTTTTCTACTATTATTCTGACATTTCACATTCTTAAAATAATGTAGTCATCCTAACTGACCTAAGACAGAGAATGTTTATGGGATTAACTGTCAAGAGTTGTGAAAAACTGAGTTTAAATGTATTTGGCTAAGGTGTATGTAAACCTCTGATTTCAACTATATATCCTTTACTGTCCTTTATATTTTATATTATTACATTAACAGCCTATCACTCATGCATTGATGGAAAAGCATGATTTGACTGTTGTAGTTGGTTGAGGTGAACCTCTTTCGAACTATTTAGGGTCCAAGCAAGTGCAACTACTCATTATTTTCATTATGGATTAATATGCTCGTTATTTTCTATATTAATCAATTGACTGGTTTGTAGAACTTCTGACAATAATGAGAAATGCCATTACAATGATCTAAATGATGATCAAAATAGTTGCTAATTTACTGTAGGTGCGCGACAGTGCAATCAGACTGACCCTCTCTCTACCTTCACTCACACACACACACACACATACTTATGTGAGCCAGGAAGGTTTGTGTGTGTGTTTCTGGGTTCACATCAGGATAAGTGTGTCCTTTTGTAAGTAAAAGATTAGCGAATGAACAGACAATGTGGAAAATTATTTTAATAGCGCTTTTTATGTCCGACATTTATATGCTCACATGTTTTATTGTTTGGGATTAAAATTATAAACATACTGTACAGACCCATACAGCTCTATTATCTGCACAGAGGGATGGCGTTCCTGAAGGTGTTCCTTTCTGGTATATCCAAATAATCTTGAGCTGCTGATTTTAATTTCATTTCTGGTGGATGTAGTTTGGTGATATCAGCCTCCTTCTCTCTGCCATTTGTCCATTGCATGTGTATGTGACAGGCAGTCGGGGAAGAAAAGTGCACAGTGCATTTTTTTCTAATAACAGTAATGAGCAAATGTACATTGTAAGCATCTATTTTCATACCATGATGTACCTTGAAACCAGTATACTGCTGCAACCCTAGTCATGGCAGAGGTTTGCTGAGTGACTGTTATGGGGTTTTGTGTTTTTTCCGGGTCAAGTGGTTTCTAGGATGTTAATAGGAGGTTAACTGTATGATTTGGAAGCTTATTTTGGCAAATCTGGGTGGTTGCACAGTGACAACCAGGTGTTTGCTGGGGTATATGAGTCAGTTTGCCAGTGGTTGCTAGGGAGAGCTGTATGGTTGCTATAGTGCATTATTTGATGATATTACCCTGTGCGTTTACTGCAGAGCAAACATACCAATTAAGCGGGGGCAATCACATTAGTGTGTGTTGCTTAGCAAGTATATTAATCACAGTGAATTGCCAAAATATCTCATTGCAGGTTTTTACCTCATTTTGGTATTTTTAGTTAAAGGCACAGTTTGAAACATGTAAAGGGAAAAGGCTACATTGGGCAATGAGAATGAATACCACAGAAGAGGACCTCATTCATAGCAATGACAGATTGAAACCCTTTGTCTCTCTATTGATTCAGTCTTCCTGCAGTCATCTTTCTTGCCCTCTCTCAATAAAACACATATTCTTGCTTATTGTCTCTCTTTTACCCATTGTATGTATGTGTCTCATTACTTGTGGCCACACTGAGAGAACTCCTTCCTTTCCATTTTCTTTTCTGTTGGCCTCAATTAGTTTTTTTGAATCCTATTTTCCTTTTATTACCCATGCATTTTTGATCCCCTTATTTTTTAATCACTTTTTTGTTTGTATCTCACACATTCTGTTTGTTAAATTTATTTCAGTTAACTTTTTTTCTTCTGTCTCTCACACTCTTCCTTGTTTCTCTGTTTTCATTCTTAGTAAGCTTCTAACCTTCATGTTCACACCAATTTTTCTTGTTTTGCCTTTGTAGCCAGGTGGTAAACATATACTAAGGGGAGATAAATGAATAACTCAGTTGTTTTCCACTGATGGTGAAAGGTTCCTTAAATGTTTTCAACATTCCAAATGTCAAGTAATGTTTATGGTTTTCATGTTAATGTAACACAGTTCAATTTTGGTGATATGTAAAAGTAACCTACAGTGGGCTATTGGAGCTTAATGCTACCTAGTATCTTGGCCACTAGATGGCAGTATGGACTGACAGGTGTACATTCCACCAGAACTTGACCAAATGCATTGTGGTCCCTTCTTTCTTTTACGTTGGACTTAGCTTGAGAGTGGAGTGCCATGATTTTTTTGGACTTATGTAAGTAAATATGCTGAAATCTTGTTGGATTCTGTTGTGTCAAAACTTTAAAGAGGTCATTTATAAGAATTCTAACAAGATGATGCATTATAGATGCCAATGGTGCTGGCGGCGGTGTGTCTGACATAGAGCGGGTGAGCTTTTGGCAGAATGTAAGTGTCTATGTATGTGAATGTGGTATTTTACAGATTTTTGGTTACTGTTTGGTTATTTGGTTTTTACAAATTATTTTGTTTTGTTTGTGTGTACGTCCATAGCCCACTGCCGTATTTTGTTACCCCTTTTTTTTGTTATTCCCTTGAACAAGTAACTGCGTCATCCCACCTTATCAGTGACTTATAGCACGTCGGTAGAATCCTATAATGCTTTGCTTTCTCCATATGTACATTACAGTAGAGCTTGATTTTCTTTAAGCCATACAGCAATTTTATTGCATTGCTACATAAAAGAAGATGGTGAGAAAGCCAAATTGAACCTCAGAGGACACAAACTTGCATGTGCATATTCAACCACACCAGACATTTGCTCATAAACGTCTGGAAGGTACAGTACCACACAGCCTAGAATAATGACTAAAGGTGACAGTGGCTTTGCTATCACAGCTATTAAATGGAAATATTACTTAAAATTATATATATAATATCTCATGAATATTTGTGTATAGAGGTTTAATGCATTTTTATTCTTTTACTTGCAGGAACTGTTGGCATTACTGCATTGATCAATGAAGACTGAGCCACTTTAGCACAAAAAAATATAATAGTATCACAGTAAATGACCAAGTTGACTCTCTTCACCATCTACTGTCTGTGTTCCAGGTAGTGCTGGTACACCAGTGGTTTTCAATGAGAATGGAGATGCTCCTGGAAGATATGATATCTTCCAGTACCAGATCACCAACAGATCTACTGCTGAGTACAGAGTCATCGGCTCCTGGACCAATAAACTACACCTCAAAGTGAGATTTTTACACAGATATAAACAGAAACACACAAGTTTCCTTTGCACAAAGAGTACATTCCACTACAGGCATTCTAGCAACAAGTATATAAAGCAGTTGCGTGCAGTGAAGTCAAACCAAAAATGATAAAATGAACAAGGGCATAAGTAAAATATGATCTGGAGAAATCCAACTAAAAGTGATCAAGGAAATCAAAACTTAACTGAAAGAACTTACCAAAAAGATTAGATATTATACAAATATATTTTACTGATTATATATTTACAATTGTCGAAGTCTCACACTTCTTCTCGGGTCCAGATGATTCAGTCACACACCAAACATTAAAGTGCACTATACCTTTATTACGGATGCATCCGGAGACCATACAGCAAGCAGCAATAGCAGATGATCTGAAGTCACATCACTAACACTGTGTATTTTATACTTTTTCTTCCCGCCTCCTTACACATTCCTCAGCATACAGCTGGAAAGTACCAGCACTTTCCCAAAGATATTCTTGCAGGATGAAAGTAGTACATTCTGTAATTAAGAAACACACACACACATAATGATATGGTGAACATTCTGTAATGTTGGGAAAATTAGAACTTATCCTTATAAGTTCATTGAGTATAAAACAGTGGAGTGTTCCAGACATCTTTATATCCCACTGTGTTCAATCATTTACTTTTCCTTCAGTGACTCCCTTAAAATGAAGCTGTGCTAGGCACGACCCCCCAAAAATACATTTCAATATTAGAGTGATCACATACACACATTACAACTGAGTTGAAGGCTACATTCCTATTAGTACAGTAATATAAAACAGTGCTCATGCTTTAATCTGAGTGAAAGTTGCACTCCTTATAAGTGCATAAAAGATACTAGTGTCTTAGCTACAATACATATTCCTTACATGCGCATAGAAAACAGTGTTAGTACTTGAGTTGCACAACTTAATATCCCACACAATCTAAAAAGGTTTATACAGAAGACATATTGTTGCAGATGTGATTCCAGCTCACTGCATGTTGAACCATCTTATTGTTCTAGTTGCTGACCTCTGTGAAATAAAGAAAAAAAATTTATAATAATCCAAAAAGTGTTCCATTTTTGTTTGTATTGGCAGAATGAAGGTTCAACATCGGTGTGTGCAGCTGCTATGAATGCCAATTCTGAGTTATTTCTGTCATTGAGAAGCAGAATTTTTCTTGAATTGAGGACTTTTACAATAAAGTGTGGATCTTCAGATTATTAAGTCTTGTGCAGGGACATACACCAACAAACTCCCACACAAGATCACGTACATCTAATATACACAGAACACACCTGAGCCTCACAGCCATCCACACAGAAACATAATTTAAAACATAAGAAAACTACAAATCCATTGTCTTTGTTTCTATTTATCACTCACTGACTTACACTCACACACACACATACATGTCTTTATGCCTTTGTGTGGCCCACGTTCTGTGACTTCTTTGTGAGCGCCACCACTTCTACTATTGCTACAATGGAGCAAAACACAAATCTATCATGAGGTGGAAATAGAGAATCAAAATGTCACTTCAGAATTCAGAAAACTCAAAATAAAAAAAATTGTTTTCTTCTACACGTGTGAGGACCAGAGCCTGTTGCCAAGCAGATTTGGTGAGCTGGACCTTCTGTCACAATTAGTAGATACAATGCATGTTATATCACCAGATTTTAGTAGATCTTTCATAACTGTCCCATCTTACTTTCCTAGTTAACCCAAACAACAGCATTACAGAGATGGAAGCATGTGGTTTTTAATTTTGCCAATGTAAAGTGTGGCGTTCACTTTTTGGACCAGATTACCAGGGGCACGAAGTTGTTGCTGGGCGGTTTTAAATTGTTTAGCCCAGGGAGGGGGCTTAAGCGTGGGTACACAGGTTCAACCAGTGCACCGGGTGCCTGGAGCTCTGGTCCACCTGGAGCTAGCCGGTTCTTTTCCCCCACTATGGAGCTCCATTCCCGTGCCACTCCCTGGTGATAACAAAGCATAGAGTCCCTGGGGCTTTGGTTCAGACTATTTATATGTAAATATAATGTATAGTCCACATAGGTTCAGGTCAAAAGCTTTTTTTCTTTTGTCAGTTATCTTTTAGTAAAAATCTAAAACAGGGTCAATTTGACCTGGACGCAACACAAAGGTTAAATTTGATTGTATTTACATCTATTAAAAATGTATTATAAAAATGGTATATGGTATGCATCTCTGCATTTAAAACTGGGTAGTTTTGCAGACATCTAAACTTTAGGTTTTTTCAATCTTACATGTCACTTGCTAAGTTTGCTTAACACCAGTAACACTGAAAGCAATGTTTGTCAAAGTCCTCTAATCTTGATTTACCTATTTTAATTCACCCACTCCATTGAAAGAAGCTTGATAAACAATTTAGCACACAAAATTAGTCGCAACTGGCTTTATTTGAACAACATAAATTAAAAATGAACTACAACAATTTCCTTTTTTGAGACATGATGGAGTTGTGGACATGATTCTTTAAATCTTTCCAGTTGCGACTGCCCAGTGCTGGTTCTGCTTCAAGTGCCTTGAGGCAGACCTCTTTACCAGGAACTCTTTGCATAGTGATGCACTGCCCCAGTTGTCGCCACACCGCTGCTTGTTCTGCAGAACTCCATGGCCTGCACTGGTGTTTGTTTTTGCTGAGTAACTGTAGGTCCACAGCTGAAATAGAAATGACAAATGTGATAGACATTCTCAATATTGTTAAATCAAAAATTTACCTGGTGATCTAATTTGTAATGTGTTGTTAATCCACATCTACTGTAATTACCACTACTCAAGTCTGAGAACTGAGCAGTACCTGTTTTCTGTCCTTTTGAGCTTGTGTGATGGTCCTGTAGCTGAGGCCTGTTGAGTCAGCATGTCTGATTCTTCTGCAGCAGAA
>NW_018127921.1:5341530-5341875 GCF_001952655.1 Monopterus albus | reverse complement strand
TATACACAGTAATGACGCTTGTCCCACTTTCTTTTTTGACCCTTGTGGCAGGTTTTCACTGTAACCACTGTCCTACCCTCATCCTCATTGTCGTCGCTGTCATCAGGATTCCCATCATTGCTGTTTGTGTTGCAGGGGTCTTCTTCAGATGATGGGATATATTCACTTTCCAGGTCAGGAATGGATTCTGACAGAGTCATCTTTGGCACAGTCTTTCTGAAAGAACAAGCAGATTAGAATTGTACTAAACAAGCGGTACAGGATGTTCAGTTGGTCTCGGCAGGAGCTGACCCATGATTATTGGACACTGTATTATTTGATGAAGAGAATGGCTGTATGAATATA
>NW_018127921.1:5340106-5340487 GCF_001952655.1 Monopterus albus | reverse complement strand
TTTCATTCCACAGTGCTCCTCGCATGACCCAAAAAATGTTCATACCGTCTGAAACTTGAGATGATTCAGATGCCATCTTTGACCTCTTGCGTTTGGAGGACCCTTAAAGAGAAGAAGTAACCAGGATGGACATTTTTAGTTACTTTCTGTCATTTATAGACGAGAAAGAAAGCTGATATTCAAGGTAACAGCTCTGACAGCTTCATACCATAGGAGTCTTGAGCTGGTTCCAAAGACTTCTCATTGAAGACTTCTGTGTCACTTTCACTGACTTGAGACTTCTATACAGCTCTAACTTTGTATGCCCAAATCAATCTCATCAAGAGATTTGCCTTTGTAGACCTCAGTTCCATGTTAGATTGCCATGAGCCGCTTGACCCT
>NW_018127921.1:5332524-5339558 GCF_001952655.1 Monopterus albus | reverse complement strand
AACCTGGGGTTCCGCCTCCATCAATCATGCATTCACACAAAAATACACACTCTTGTGTGTTACAGCCTGCTCAGTGTTTTATAACTAAGGTGTCACTTTATTTTTAAGCTCATTTAATAAGACAAGTTGAACCAGAACAGACTCATTTGGAGCAGCATAGAAACACATACAGTACACACATGGATCACTGTGTAGAGCTATGGGCAGCTTCTGCACAACTTCTATAATTAATTAAAGTCCCACTCCAGAAACATTTTCATTTTTATATTTGTATATAAAAATACTTTACTATAAACAATATGCAGTCTAACACAGCTTTTCCTCAAAAAAATTTCAGTGGGCCTCTGTAATAGGAATGAACATTGCCCCTCATTGTGCATTCCAGGATCTATGAATGTTGCCGTCATCCCTTATGTGGATTTGAATAATTTTGCACGCCCAATTTTTCAGTTTTTTATTTGTTAAAAAAGTTTGAAATATCCAATAAATTTCGTTCCACTTCATGATTGTGTCCCACTTGTTGTTGATTCTTTGCAAAAAATTACAGTTTTATATCTTTATGTTTGAAGCCTGAAATGTGGCAAAAGGTCGCAAAGTTCAAGGGGGCCGAATACTTTCGCAAGGCACTGTATAAGGGGTTGGTTCGCACAAGTATATAAAGACAAACCCACACGTACACACACTGTTAGATCAGTGCTGGAGTGCTTTCTGTTATAAATCCACCCAGGACTTCATTAGAAAGGCCTGATGATAGATGAGTAGACTAATAGACAAATAGACACTTTCTGGCTGATGGACGGCCTGGCTGACTGAGAGAGTGAGAGGCTGTGATTTAGACACACACGACTGAAGCAACTACAGCGGATGTAGTGATGGGAATAGCAGGTGAACATTTTCACAATCAACAAACTGTTTGGTATAAAGAGAAGACACCTCTGTGCAACAAGTCAACGAAAGCCATGGTAAATATATACATTTGGACAAACAACATATGGATCCACATACAAACTTAGGTTGATATTTATAATTAAAGTCAAATCCTATTGCAGCTTTTAATGTGTCGCTTAAGTGGTTAATGGAAGACAAGTTGATAACCATGCCTATGTTGCTTTTTCGTTGTGCATAATTTATGGTTGTTGTTACAAATTAAGGTGTGGGATTCTGCGTGTGTGTAAAGATTCTGGTAAGAATACGAATCAACAAATATATTCAAAGAAGTGGACAAAAACAGCACCCAACACAAACTGTTTCAGAAGATTCAAACAATCCTAATTTGTACTCCTGCGCACACATTCACAAACACACAATGCAGTATACTTTTTTATCATTACAACAGTTCTCCTGACAGATATAATTTGTAGGACAGTAGCCCAATATTGTGGTGTGTTTCTATATGTGTGTCTGATCAAATCAACTCCATTTTCTCTGTCCCTGATGAGTTTTTCCACCTAACTAGTTTTTGTTGCACTGGTTCCTTTCTAAAACAGTAATGCCTCATTTTACTCATCACCCTCAGCAATGGCTGAACCTCAGGGACTTGGAATAATGGCAGAGTTTATTACAAACACTCGCACACACATTACAGCAAATTACAATCCGCACACACAAACTTACCCATGCCAGACACACAGTATAGGCAAAGCTTAGGGATTCACTATAATGCCAGTATGACACAAGCACAAACAAAGCACACACATGGAAGAACATATGCACAAACACTCACACACAGAAGGAAATACAGATGGCCTATGTGTGCCAGATCTGATTATGGTCTGAATGCTGGTTTCCATACTTACTGATGTTAGTTTCATGCCTGGCAGCGTTCAGGAAACCTATCAGAGGATCTGCTCATGCTAATTGCTCTCTGAGTTACCCTGAAAACACACTTTCTATAGGTACAGAGAAAACTGAGTATTAAAGGACTGTTAATGCACATGTTAGCTTTAGCAGATGGCTGCCAATCTTTGTGCTGCATAATATCCTGCGAGACCATGGAAAGTTTTGTTTTGTTATATGAACACACAACTGATTTTTTTCTCTTCTTCCTTTTCTATACTCTCCTCTTAGATGGAGGCCATGCGTTGGAGGACAGGTGACCCATCTCTCCCAGCCTCTATATGCAGCATCCCGTGCCGCGCAGGTGAAAGGAAGAAAGTGGTGAAAGGTGTGCCATGTTGCTGGCACTGCGAGCGTTGTGAGGGATACCACTATCAGGTAAATCTCTGGAGAAATGTCAGCTGTCAGGACTTCTGGATTTGATCCAGAACAATGAAAGAAGCTGCCCCACACTCTGACTGATATGCACTCAAATCATAGCATTGCTCAAAAAATTGATACACACACAGGCAGCATGGTGGTGCAGTGGTTAGCACTGTTGTCTCACAGCGAGAAGGTTCTGAGTTCAGGCCCCACCCGGGACCTTACTGTGTGGAGTTTGCATGTTCTCCCCGTGCTTGCGTGGGTTCTCTCCAGGTACTCCGGCTTCCTCCCAATCCAAAGACATGCAGCTTAGGTTAATTGGTGTCTCTAAATTGCCCATATAAGTGTGTGGGTGGAAACCTGCGGGGTGTACCCCGCCTTTGCCTGATTGCCAGCCAGGATTGGCTGCGGTGACCCCGTTCAGGGACTAAGTGGTAGAAAATGAAATGAAATATACATTTGATGAGCATTTACTTTGTTTTCAGGAACCAGCTTTTTGTGTTATTTCATCCTAAGTTTATACTGTAGTACTCTGTCTGAATACTTACATGACATGGTTTACAGGTTGCTATCAGTTGACCTACAGCATATTTTTTTTACTCAGCCATTGATTAATTAACCCTTGTACTTAGCAAAGCATGTATTGTTAAAGCTGTGTGAAGTATTACACCAGTGTGATACATCCCAATGTTGTATACTGGCAGTCACTGGAAAATTGATTTAGTTGAATCATTTAAGAAAGTAGTTTTTTTTTTTTTTTTTTTTCCTTTAAGGGGGGGGAGGGGGGGCTCAGTCCATCTCTTTTGTGACTGTGTAAAATAAACATAAGAACATGGATTTCCCAGACTTGTAAATTACTTTGATTGTTTGATTGTAATTTTGTTAAAAAATGGGAAAGCATCCAGAAGCTCTTATACTATCCAGGATTTGACCAAATATCTATAAACCTACTCAATACTACATTTTAAACATTTTGGTACACTCACTCTTTTGATCACTTCCAGTGCCTGCTTCACAAGCTGCAATCAGTCTCATTTGTTGTAAGACTTTAACAATAAATTAGCTACAAGTTGTGTTTCAGCCACTTAGACAATCAACTAGATTTATATATGCAGGAAGAACCCCAGAGATACTATTATAGCAAACGGAAGTACATAATTTGACATAAGGGAAAAGAGTCTGATCACACATTATAAAGATACATCCCTCATGTTAATTCTATCATGGTCTGGGACAATCTGGCAGCCTATCATCCTTCTCATTAAAATCCATAAGCAATCATGTGTAACGAGTTCCTTCGTTCAGGAAGCAACAAAGGAAAAAAGAAAATTAGCCATAACAGCAGAAGGTGATGCTTGTCTGAGTGGGCAATCAATACTCATTTTGCAGATACATGCATTTGCTCTAAAATCAATAATGTGTTGACACATTTACTGTAGATTTGGGATTGCAGTAGAAAAGAAAAAGAAACAGCAGCATGATTAAACAAATGAATGACAGAGCCAGTGTACCAAGATGGTTAAATGACATGCCTTTTTTTATTTTATTTTTTATTATTAATGAAAGGCTTACAGAAGTACAGATAAAGATAAGACATATGGTAAAGGAATCAACTGTTGAGATGCTTTTGGGTAAAAGCATATATTTACATATACAGTATGTGGGAGATTTACCACAGTTAAGAGTATGAATTTTAAAACTTTGCTCAGCTGTATTTAGTGGTAGAATTTGTGGCCAAAAAGAGGGCTGTGCTTGATCCTCTCAGATTTTCTCTAAGCTATATTCAACTTAACTTCTTTTAACATTCTTTAGTATCTCACTTTAGTAACTTTCTTTAGTATTGTCAGGTCCGCTCGGTGCAACCTGCCTCTCTTCCACCTTTCTCTCCCCTGCTCTCCTGACCTGCGGCATCTGCACCTCAGCTGTGTTGCATTCAGTAATTAGCGACTCGTTTGTCGGTGCGCAAAGCTGGGGTGCATCCCGATGATTACCTTGCTCCTTATTTATATCTCTGGCAGACGCTCCGTTGTCTCTGGAGCATTAACTTGCATACCCCGTAACAGCCCTATATTCGTGGTATGTATTGTACGTCATTTTGTTTTCCACGCTGACAGTTCCTGCGCTGTGGATCGCATTTTGTACGTTGGTTATATGTTTTGTGTTATACGTCTCTAGACGTCCACGCTGACAGTTCCTGTGCTGTGGATCTCTTTATGTTTTTCCCATTAGGTTAGCTAGATGTTCTTTTTGATATTCACGCTGACCGTTCCTGTGCTGTGGATTTCCGTTTTTGTTCGCCAGTCCTCCCGGGTAGTTTGTCAATTTACCTGTCCGTCCTGTTCCTCCCACTCTCCTGATTTTTGCCGTTGGCCTGTCTTCTTCCCTGGTCGTCCTGGTCTCCTTAGCCGTCTTTGCCCAGCCCTGGTTGTATGTGTTCATTGACTCTGTTCCTTTTTGTGATTCCCACTATTAAACCACCTTATTTTACTAGCACCTGGGTCAGCCATCTTGAGTCCCACCTCAGTTCTCCCTCACCCTCCTGGTGAGGGGACCTAAACCATAACAAGTATCTTCTTTTAACTTTCTTTAGTATCTATGCCTAAAGAATGCTTGGCTATCAGAAACATAACTAATCATTTGTATGCATTATTAAAAGCCCAAAAGCACAAATTGAGAATATTGGCTAAAAATCATCTTCAGCATCCCTCAGCTACGACCAATATACGTATCTCAAGTTCATGGTTCATATTCTCTAAAGCATTTTATAAAAGGAAGACATAAATTTGATCCATATTTGGCTAAAAGGTCTCCCTTCAGATCTGCTCCAAACAATGACAAAATGTTAACACTGAAATTATTATGTAAAGGATTTGGGGTTTTGTGGTTCTTGTTGTCTTTGTTTGTTTTGTTTCATGTCAATATATATCAAATTACTGAACTGCAATTATTGACATATTATTGTGTACATCACATTTGATGCTGCAGCTGGTAAAGGTGGAACTCATTTTACCTTGTATGGTTATAATTGAGGTACTGTTGGGTGCTTAGTGAATTTCCCACCATTGATCAATAAAGTCCGACAGTTATGTTGTATTTTGTATCATTAGTCTGATTCTAGTAAGTAACTAGTAGCTAAAGTTATCAAATAAATGTAGTGGAGTAAAAAGTACAATATTTGCTTCTAAAATGTAGTGAAGTCAAAAGTACTGAAGTGGAACATCAAAATACTCAAGTACAGATACATCAAAATAGTACTTAAGTACATGTACTGAATTCATTTACACCACTGGTATCTGTCTATCCCCCAGGCTTCAGAGTTCACTTGTGAGCTGTGTCCTTATGAGATGCGACCTGACGCCAACCGTACTGGCTGTGTTCCCATTTCAATCATCAAGCTGGACTGGCATTCCCCCTGGGCCATTGTGCCCGTCTTCATCTCGATGTTGGGGATCATCGCCACCTCTTTTGTCATCGTCACGTTTGTCCGATACAATGACACACCCATTGTACGAGCATCAGGACGGGAAATGAGCTATGTGCTGCTGACGGGAATCTTCCTGTGTTACGCCATTACGTTCCTGATGATTGCAACGCCAGATGTGGGGGTGTGCTCGTTCAGGAGGATTTTCTTGGGCTTGGGGATGTGTTTCAGCTATGCTGCCCTGCTCACCAAGACCAACAGGATACACCGCATCTTTGAACAAGGGAAGAAGTCTGTAACAGCACCCAGGTAACGACAACACTGATCTGTCGATATACAGTGCACACACTGTTCGCTCTCTGTGTGGATGTGTTTAGTACATGTACATTTCAATGAGTGTAATGGCACTGAAGGTCAAAGTGTTTGTCATATGCACAGTTAGAAAACTTGTTTTCCTGTACAGTGAAATTCTTACTTTGCTGTCCACATGAATGCCACACAATACAAGTGAAATATAAAGTAAAGGAGCAATAATACAAATTTAAATAGGCAGTAACACAAATCTAAGGCACTTTAAAGCAGCAAGTGAAGGAAGCAAATAAAAATACAACAAGAACACAATATAATGCAGAGAGCATGCAATTATGGGTATGCAAAATGACTATGTAAACAGTACAGATGGATTTACATGAGTTAGATCCTGAGTCAACTGTTTAGGAGTCTGATGGCAGTTGGAAAAAAAAAGAGTTTTTCAATCTAGAAGTCCTGCATTTCACACTTCTGAGCCTCCGACCGGAGGGCAGGGGTATGAACAGTCCGTGCTGGAAGTTGGTGGGGTCCTTGAGGATGGAGGCAGCTTTCCTACACACCCTGCAGTGGTAAATGCTCTGCAGAGGGGGCAGTGGAGTCCTGGTGATTTTCCCCGCAGTCTTTACATCCGCTGTTGGGCCTTCTTGACCAGCTGTGTGGTGTTATGCGTCCAGTTGAGGACACCCAGGTATTTGAAGCTATTCACCCTCTCCACTTCGAGCCCCCAGATGAACAGTGGCCGATGAGTTCTCCTCTCCTTCCTCTTGTCCACTATCATCTCCTTCATCTTGTCAGTGTTGAGGGTGAGATTATTGTCCTCGCACCATGACACCAGACCGGCCACCTCCCTCCTGTAGGCTACTTCGTCCCCACCAGTGATGTGACTACGGTATCGTCCACAAATTTTAGAATGATGTTGTGTTTGTGGGAGGCGACACAGTTGTGGGTGAACAGTGTGTAGAGGATGGGACTGAGGACACATCCCTGTGGGGTGATTTATTATCCAAATAAATGTTATCCAAATATGTATTATTATTATTATTATTATTATTATTGTATGGATGCTGATTCAGCATCCATACTATGTTTTCCAATTATTTATTTC
>NW_018127921.1:5326314-5331945 GCF_001952655.1 Monopterus albus | reverse complement strand
CAACACTTCATACATTTTAAAAATTCAGCTTTATTAAGAAAATCTTGCCCCATTCAAATGAATGGGAAAATTCTATTTCAGCAAACTTTCAGCTTTCAAAATGTTCAGCTCCTCAAGGACATTCATGCTTCTCTTCAGAAGTTTTCTAAACTTCATACATTTTAAAATATTTAGCTTTATTCTGAAAATCATACCCCATTCAAATAATTGGAGAAATTCCAACTTCAGTATACTTTCAGCTAGCAAAAGCATTCAGGTGTCAATGTTCAGCATTTTCTGGGTGATTTATCAGTACTCAGCATCCATACGCTTTTCCTTCAGAAAATGCAATTTTCTAGTGCTGGCTGAAGTTCTATTGCCAGTCCTGACAGTCTGGGGCCTGCCCGCCAAGTCCAGGAGCCAGTCACAGAGGGCAGGGTGCAGACCCAGTGTGGACAGTTTGTGGGGCACAGCTGTGTTGAAGGCAGAGCTGTAGTCAATGAAGAGTATCCTGATGTAATGCATGGTGGGCACAATGTTGTCAATACAGGTACTAATGTACCTGGTCACATACTCAGCATATGAAGGTTGCTGTGAGTGTTTTTTTTTGTGCTGTATGTGTATTTACATAAAGTTAACCTCTACTTTCTTACTAAGCTGCTTGCAGTCATTATTCATCATTTATTTTTCATTTTCATACATTATGTATGAGAATCATGAACTCACTCACCTATTGTACTATTTGCACTCAGTGTGAGGGGCTCTGGGAGTGAGCATCAAGTTAGTTAACGCAGGATTTAACAGTCCTAAGGTTTATGTCCTTGCTGCACAGATGGTCACCTGCTTTTCTGTCAGCACCATCCAGCTGTAGGTAGTGTTATTGTACTGCTGTTGGCCATACATAGAAACATTTTTAATGATTTTCCACATTCATTCCGGGAAAGGCTGGACAAATTATTTAGTTGCTTTGTGAAGGACCCAGGTGTTCTTTTTTTTTTTTTTCCAGAACACAATATTTTCTGTGAGAGAAAACTTGCCCCATTGAAAATGACACATCTAACTCTGGCAGCATTGTTTTCTTGCTGCACCACCTCCTCATATCAGTAACCCTCTCCTTCCCAGGTTCATCTCTCCTGCCTCCCAACTTGTCATCACCTTCTCCCTCATCTCGGTTCAGCTACTGGGTGTCTTTGTCTGGTTCGCGGTAGACCCTCCCCACACTGTTGTGGACTACGGCGAGCAGCGGACCCAGGACCCCATGGCAGCACGCGGCGTCCTTAAGTGTGACATCTCTGACCTGTCCCTTATCTGCTCCCTGGGGTACTCCATCCTGCTGATGGTGACATGCACAGTTTACGCCATCAAGACACGAGGTGTGCCAGAAACCTTCAACGAGGCCAAGCCCATTGGATTTACCATGTACACCACATGCATCATCTGGCTGGCATTTATACCCATCTTCTTTGGCACATCACAGTCTGCAGAAAGGGTGAGTGTGTGCGTGTTTCTTTTTTATGTCAAGCTAAATACATACCTAACCTGCATACTTTATCTTCTGTTTTTAACATTTTCTTTGTAAACTACAGTCTAGAGAGAGTGTGTGTATACAGCTGTTGTCTGTACTTAATCCCATCATTTTTAGGATTTCTGAATCTGCAAAGAGGATGAGACCATAGTGTATATGTCTGGTGGTCTCCCTGCCTATCTATTAAATTACGCTGTACTGTATATGACCACTTTCTGATTTAAAGTAGTTTACTTAGGGATATCACAGTCTACAGGAAAGATGACTGCAGAGTAAATGTGTATGTGTGTGTGTGTGAGGATGATTTGACTCCATGGAGAGGGCAATGTATTTAGTTGATTTTTGTGTGGCGATGTATGTATATTTCTGTGAAAAGTCTTCTACAATATACAGTAGGTTAACAATTCTCTGATAGATGGGTTGTAACAGTTTGTTTTATGGGCTTTCTGTGAGCATGACTAAATTCTTCTGAGCCTATTTAGCAGCATTATTTAGTTTTGAAATCACTTTTTTGAGACATACATTTGCATGCATTGCTATGGCAGAAATTCTACTTGCTCTCCCACACAGAAAACCTTTCTGGAGATCAAAACTTTATCTCTTGACCCAAAGAGGTAGCTACAGTATGTTTTACAGTTGTATATTAATGGATTATAGTTCAAGTTTTCCTGACAGTCCCTTAAGAGGTCAAGAGGATTTTCCCTCTAGCTGATTGACTGGATACATGCTTTGGTCAAGGCTTTTAGAACTTAGTCCTACTGGCATTAGTCAATTATTGATGGCTTCATGATGTGACTGAGATGAAAGTTCCACTAGGTGTATATGTGTATGAATAGCCTTTCTGTAAAAGCAAGGTTAGTATCATGACTGATATGATTTTATTACAGATCTACAATACATATTTTGCATGCACACTATATTGTGTTATTGAGATATTTTATGTTATGTGTAATCAATGATGATGCGCAGTTACTTACTTCACACATCCATGCACACATTAATAGACAATGATATAATAGAAAAACATACTGTACTTGTACAGTATTTCTCAGGGAGACAATAATTAGGTGTGCAAGTGAGTGAGTGATGGTGTGACAGCCAGTAAGAAGGTTTTAACCCTATCAGTTTAGAAACACACACACACTCACACACAATACTAAAAGCTAATCTGATCTATAACACCCTGTACATAGTGTATCTTGTGTAGCTAAAGCAGCAGTGGTTTATGGATTCCATTTCTTGATAGTGCATCTATTCTAGAGGTGCACATAGTAAATGTACTTTATATGTTGTATTTGTGCTTAATGTTGTTTATGTGCCTTTATTTGGACAGTGTTGATGCAGGAGTACATTTAACCAAGTTCAGCACATTTCGCTATGCTAGCCAGTTTTGAGTTTGTCAGTGGACACTAGCCTAAGACTCCGTAAAGACAGTGTGAAATGTGCTTAAATTCTTTTACTTTTTTTCTGTAGTTTTCATGGTGTCTGATGAAATACAAAGAGAGAGGAAAAAATAAACCTTCTGAAGACATCAGTACGATGCATGGCCATCTTTTGAACTAAACCAGTGTAGTTATAGCAGGTTCAAGTCCTTCCTTCCTTTCTTTCAATAAAAAAGTCAGCTATTATAGTCTTCTCCCTATTTTGGAGTATCAGTCAGGCAATTTTCATTTTTCCCTTTCACTGCCTCTCAGCTCATTTTCCTTTCAAGGCATGTGCCTGACTCTGTCACATGGCAAAAAGCTGACATCAAAGTGATCCTGTCTAATCACACATCAGGGAAATCATAGTCTACCTGAATGTTATATAGTGTTTTTTCTTTGCTAGTCTCATTTTTCCCTCAAGAAGTCAGAGAGTTTTGGCCACTTATTGATGCAGGAACTTTGAAGTGAGCAAGTTTTTTTTAATTAGTTTTTTTCCCCATTTCACCACATTCATGCAATGTGATAGGGCTGGTATAACTACAATTAATAACCTAATCAGGAGAGCGTTACTTACTCATTCGCCCTCCCTGTAATCTCGTTATCAGTTTTAAACAGGTCACCTTATGGCTAAAGACAGCTTTTCTAATCTCCAAGCTACTCTTTGTGTGTGTGTGTGTGTGTGTGTGTGCGCGCCCTTGGTATTACTCACATTATATGGTGACCGAAACCTGTTGACACACTTACACTGTGGGGACTCAGCCTTCCTCGTCCACCTTGTAAGTCACTGAATTTTAGGGTGGAAAAATGATCTAAGGTTAGGTATAAGGTGTTAGGGTAGTAGTGGTTATGGTTAAGGTTAAATTTCTAGGAAATTAATAATTAATATAAGTCAATGTACAGTAAAGTCCCCATGAAGAATGAAAACACACACGTGTGTGTGTGTGTGTGTGTGTGTGTGTGTGAGAGAGAGAGAGAGAGAGAGAGAGAGAGAGAGAGAGTTCTTATGTTGTGTGCATCCATGTCCTCGCATACATTATATTGCTTGTGACCATTTGTAGGTAGGTGCCAATGTGTAATAGTACCTTTATGTTGTGTTCATGCATACAGCATGTGTGGTTGAAGAAGTCATCTGTATGTAAGAATTTATGTGTGTGTGTGTGTGTGTGTGTGTGTGTGTTGATGTCCTGAAGCGCCCTGTCTTATTGGATAGTCTGAGCAAAGTTCATGCTGTGTTTGTTCAGCTAATTAGAATGTCCAACAGCGACTTCATGTGTGTTTGCATTTGAGTGTGTTTTATTTAATTGGAATATCCACCAGTGCACATTTGTGTCTGTGTATGTTGTTTCTAATTGGAAAATCCTCTAGAGTGTGTGGCAGCTGGCTGGCTAACAGAAAGAGCAGAAGAGAGGGAGGAGAGAGAGGAGTGAAAGGAATAAACAGGTAATGATGCGACTCGCTGATGGGGCTTTAATGAGGAGAGCTTTACCAAGGCCATAGGTTTGGTTTCAGAAGGGGGTGGAGGGGGCTACACTGAAGTTAGTTGAAGGTTACATGACGTCTCACATTATGATTAACTTAAGTAGAACAATATCCATTACATCATCTTTTTTCAGTATTACTCTAGCAGAAGCCTCATATAAGAATTAAATCCATTGTATTCACTTGTGTTTGACTGCTGCTCCAGTATTCTGCAACATAATTACTGATACTCTGAGGTATTTAGCATGAGCATACCTAGATGTTGTCAGATGTTCTGTTAGGTTAGTTTATCTGTCACACACAGTTGCACTGTTGGTGTCCTTACTTGTTCTGGCATGTGGACTATATGGAGATTTACAGCTGCTTGAGAAGCTCACAGCAGCTGCTCATTTGTTAATGTCACTGGGGCTGTGATGAGGCACAGTGACTCACACACTGGCTGTATGAAGCCATTTCAAATGCCTAATGTAGGAGAGCTTGCATCGTTCAGTTAGGGTCTACAAGGAGTGTGTCAGTGATAGAATACATCTCTTATCTTCCAGGCATCGTTCAGTTAGGGTCTACAAAGAGTGTGTCAGTGATAGAATACATCTCTGTGAAATCACTTTAAGCTTTTGCCATGACAAAAGGAAAATCTCAACTCAATGTCCACTTACTGGCTGTGATCCATACTGTTCAACAGCATTTCACAATCTTCGTAAGTGGATATAGTTTGCTCAGTTATTTTCACATGAATAAATTTGGAAATTTCAGCCACCTGATAATAGGTTGTCACGGGAGCTTGTCAGGTAGTCGTTAATTGCAGGGCAGGGGGTTCCATTTCTGGGCATCCTCGAGCAGGACACTGAACCCTAATTGCTCCCAGTGGTTAGGCCAACACCTTGCATGCTGAGATAATGTGTGTGCATTGGTGAATGAGAACATGGTCGTGGGATTGGGAAATCGGCACCCCTCTGTGTTCAAAGGTGATCTCTTTGATCTTTTTATGGTTATCCTCTGACTCCTAGTTGATGACCTTTTAACCCCTTGCCAGTTAGTGCTGTGACTAGTTTTAATCTGGTGTTAAGACAGTTAATGTTACCAGTATAGGCTTTATTCTATTATAAAGCCACGTTCGGTTCTTTCAAACCAGGAACTCAGAGGGACGACTCAGACCACTTGGATATATAAAAAATATAACCGTGCTGGTTTATTCAAAGAGTCACAGGCAAGAATTAACATTAC
>NW_018127921.1:5317304-5326200 GCF_001952655.1 Monopterus albus | reverse complement strand
GTCAAACCGTGACGGCACCTGATATGCCAGCTTGGCAGCTGACTATAACGTTAGCCAAAACATGAGGAGAAGTCAAGGTGTGTGGCTGTTGTTTTTGTGGAGTGTATCTAGAACAATTTGACATGACATTACACATTAAGACAAATATTAAAACTAGCATTACAGTTAATACTAACAGCTCTTTGCCTGCAACCTTGACTTACGTGCAGTCTGCACTGCAAGCACATTAAACTGACCAGTTAACAGCCTGAGCTAGTCAACCTGTCTCCACTAAACATTTCTAAACAACAAATCTCTGAATATCTATCTAACTAAGAAATAACCTAACACCAGCTTCTGGTGTTCAGTCAGTCTCTGTTTCACCAGTGTACAGTAGTGTTCCTTAAAGCTGCCATCATACGCAGCTCAAGATTGCCTTTTTTGGGTGTTACTTGATACTGTAAGATTTTATTCTTATAGACTCTAGTTACTTTATAAGCTTTAGTTACTTCTCATACCTTTAGTTACCTCTCATAACTTTATCTTACTTGTTTATACATATTACAGCTGTATTGCTTATTGTGCAGAACTACTGAGCTTTGGTTACTTTCTAATATATTTATTCTCCTTGCTTATGTCTTACAATTGTAATGAGGTAGAATCTGCTTACTTTCTGCAACTTCTGAATGTCTGCATCCCCCAGGCAACCAGATGGCCTATTTACATTTTAACAAAGCCCCGCTAGCCCACACCTGGACCCACGTAGCATATCCCAAGTTCTGCCCCACCAGGGGGTGTCTAACACACACAGGGGGTCTCATCACCTGAGATGACCACTTGGCCAGTTTAGCATACTGTAGGGACCAGTTCTTGCTACCATGCTAACTCAGAGACGAGACAGTCCAAGTAACTTCAAAACAGTGCTGATTTATTCCATGAACACAGGTAAAATTAACATTACACACTCAGATATCTTGCACCTCCAAACTGCACGCAGGCAGATGTGAGATGAAAAACCCTGAACCTCAACAGGCCTATACATTATAACACCTCGGTTGGGCTAGCCACATACTACACAGAAATGTCAACCGAGACGTCTCTCTCACCAGCTTTGCAGCTGGTCATAGCAGTAGTCAAAACATGAAGCAAATCAACGTGTGAATGTGTGTGTATGTCTGTTGGTTAAGTGGTGTGTAACTAAAAACATTCTCACGCGACCTCTAATACATGTCGTGACTTAAACATAAGAACATATTATGGCTAAGGCTACAGTTATACACATCGTAATAATAATATTAAACACCCTTTTTGCTGACAGTGATCAACTCTTTTCTCTGGTAGCCTTGACCAGATGTACCCTGCCAGAAACTCATGAGCAGGCCTAAGCATTTAACAGTCTAACTAGACATCCTCTCTCCACTAACATTTCTAATACATAAAGTATCTATCCAATTTCTATCTGACTAAAAATACCTAACAAGGAGAAACACAGAGAGGAGGAAGAGAAAATTGAAAGGGATAGTTACAGTGAGAGATAGGGACACGCAGGGAGGCGGTGAGACACAGGATAAGAATGTGAGTTAAATCAAGAAAGAGACGGAGAGCGGGATTTGTAACCATCTCCGGCCAGGGAGGTATTGTTTTGAAATAGGTCATGATACCATGCAGAGGCTGCTGGCTCCAGTCAACTTCTGCTGCACACTGCAGAAATGGGGAAGTTCTTGTGTGTACAGTAGGTGTGTGTGCTTGCATGTATGTGTGCTTTCCTCTGTCTCTCTCTGCATGTTGTAAAGCCTTAACCACAGGCTACTCCTCTTTCCAGGTACATCTCCAGCTAATTCTCACTGTGTCTGCATCACCATTCCTTTCTTAGAAATGGACACCTTGGTCTACATTAGTACTGTAGATATAGAGTGAAAACAAGCCTAAACCCAGCTTGGGAACAGACTGAGTTCCAGAGTGTTGTACTGTAAGAGTAGGACAGCTGCAGCAGTATGAATCCGCAGGTTCAGTCAGTGAAGCTGCTATTCATACTTTGTCTCTCAAGGCCTCTCATTCACATTATCTCTCATGCATTACCTCTCTCTCTCACTCACACACATGCATGTTTACTATCTAACCTTAAACTTCTACCAAAGAGTCTTAGCCCAAAATAGCCCTTATAAGAAATGAAGAATAACAAATGGCCTTACTTTAAATAACATTTTTCATTTATTTCTTTTTCTCTGATTGCATTGGGTCCTCAAAAGTATATAAAGAACAAACACAATCTATTTCCTTGCCTCACAAATCCACCTCTGCCTCTCACAACACACACATATGCATGCAGTGTTATGATAGATTTATGGCCACGATTGTGGCTATGACTCTTGTCCTGGTAGAGAACCAGTGGCTTCCCTTACAGGGAATAACCATCCGTAATCAATCTACAGTAACGTGAAGAGGTTGGGAGGAAAGAAACGGGGAGGCAGAATAAAAGCAACATGATTAGAGAGAGGGGACTGAGGAGATGAGAAGAAAATTGAAACAAAAAGATGCAGGATGAAGGAAAGGGAGGGAGTTACAGGAGGAGAAGAGGAGACAAAATGTATCTAAGAAAGAACAAATTAGAGTGTGTGGGAGTGCAGAGTAAGAGTGACGTTAACAACTAATAGCAGTCAGTTAGAGGAGGGTAGGATTTATACAATATCAGATGCTAAAGATGGCGGAAAAGAGGCAAGCTAAGAGACAGAGAAATATAGATCAAACAAGAGGATAAATTGAAACAGAGATATAAAAAGAGACAGTGGGATGAGAAGGAACAGGAGAGAGAGAGAGAAATGTCAGAATAATTCAAGCACTGTGGTCATGAGTGTCTAAACATCACAGCAAACACTGTGACACACCACCTTGCAGGGTTTATTTTAACAGTTTTTTTTGCATTTGTTCTCTGACCAATGGATGATTCAGATGCAGTGTTTATCGTTGTCTGTTGTTGTATTCCGGTTCTTTTTACCATGCTAACTCTGAGAGACGAGGCAGTCCAAGTAGCTTCAAAACAGTGCCGATTTATTCAATGAACACAGGTAAAAATTAACATTACACGCTCAGGTATCTTGCACCTCCAACATGCACGCAGGCAGCTGAAGAATGAAAGACCCCGAACCCAACAGGCCTGTACATTATATCGCTTTGGGCTAACCCAATTCTACACAGGAACGCCAAATCGTGACATCTCCTGGTGCCAGCTTTGCAGCTGACCAGAGCAGTAGTCAAAACATGAAGAAAATCAATGTGTGATTGTCTGTTGATTGTGTGATGTGTATCTAAGACATTCTGACATGACATCTAGTGATATGTCATGACATTAAGCATAAGAAAGTATTGATTACAATTATGATTAAACGCGTCATAACAATAATAAACATCCTGTCTCCTAACAGTAATCAACTTTCTATCTAGTTATCCTTGAACATAAACAACCTGGAGTACCCCATAGGAATGACTAAGCATTTAACAGCCTGAGCTAGACATCCTGTCTACACTAAACATTTCTAATACATGAAGTGTCTAACCAATGTCTATATGACTAAAAATACCTAACACCGTGAAATCTGTAACATTAGCCATAATGGAAAGTAAGTACATTTACTCAAGTACTGTACTTAACTACAATTTTGAGGAAACAGTATTGGAGTATTTTCTTTTTCTGCTATAGCATACATTTACTTCACTATATTTTAGAAGCAAATATTGTATTTTTCATTCCGCTACATTTAGTTTTGTTAAGGTTGAGGTCCCCTCACCAGGAGGGTGAGGGAGAACTGAGGCAGGACTCAAGTTTGCTGGCCCAGGTGCTAGTAAAGAAGGTGGTTTACTGGAACACAACACAAAGTAACATAAGGGTCATGTATGTATATAAACATATTAGGGCAGAGATGGCGGAGGAGACCAGGACGAACAGGTAAACAGACAAACTGACGACAGGAATCAGGAAAGTAGGAGGAGGAGAACGGACAGGTGAAAAGACAGGCTAACCAAGGGGGACAGACTAACGAAACGAATTTCCACAGCACAGGAACTGTCAACTGGGATAAAACAAGTAACGTCTGGCTAACCTCATGAACAAAAAAAAAAAAAAACACACAAGGAGGTCCACAGGACAGGCACTGTCAGCATGGACCGTACAGTACAAAAACATATAACCTACGTATATCGTGAGATCCACAGCACAGAGACTGTCAGCGTGGAAAACACAAAAAGTCTGATACATACCCGGCCTATAGGGCTGTTACAGGGTATGCACGCTACAGTAGTTAAGTCACGTACTTTGGGTAATGCTCCGGCGTCAGGAACGTCTGCCAGAGGTATATATAAGATAGGGAAGTCATTAAACTAACGCGCCTCAGCTGTGCGCGAAAACCCATGAGTCACTAATTACATAAAACAAAACAGCTGAGGTGCGGATCCCACAAAAAGAGTGGGAGAAAGAAAAGAAAAAGAGAGGCGGGTCGTGCAAACAGAGGCAGGTCGAGAGAACAGAGGAGAGAAAGGCGGAAGAGAGGCAGGGCGTGCCGAGCGGACCTGACAATTTTATAATTTTAGTTACTGGTTACTTTTCAGAATCATACAATATAATCACCGGACTTTGTTGATCCCTGGTAGGAAATTCACAAAACACCCAGCAGTACTTGAAATTATACTCATGTAAGATAAAATGAACTACACTTTTACCAGCTGCAGCATTACTACTTAAGTAACACTACGTAAGTAACATTTTGAACCTAGGACTTTTATTTGTAACAGTATTTTTTACACTGTGATACTTTACTTTTACTCAAGTAAACAATTTGAGTACTACTTCTACCACTGAAAACTAGATGCTGTACCTGAACAAAACATTGGCTTTAACTATGTTTGCGATCACTGTGATACAGTACATGAGCCTCACACTGTGGCATGTTTTTAACAGTCCACATAACCATGGCATCCTCAATGCTTAAGTAAAATGCTTGAGATTTGGAATGTACAAAAATAGTCTCATAAAGACAGACATGTACAGTAAGTAGTTATAGAGTAGGTTAAATTCTTAAGTCTTTGATTCAAAGTGCATTCAGCACCAAAATTAAATCAATAGTGCTAATGTTAATAGTCCAAATACAGTCTGCTAGTTGAATGACATCTTGAGATTTTTTTTTTTCATGTTAAAGAAGAGGTATGAAATTCATGTAGTACATAATTAAACCAGCCTCATTCAGTGTGTAATTTTACAGTAAAGTGGGTAGAGTGTCTATTATAGTCAGCAGACTGTAGCCTCTGCAGACATTCAGTAAAGCATCCAAAAGGTGCAAATTACCCTGAATTAAACCTGTAAGGCTTGTTTATTCCGAGGCAGAGCACTGCTCCCAACAGCAGGAAAGGTGCAACATTTTACAGTACAATCATTTATTTAGCTCAACAGTTTCTTGGAATTTGACAAAATTGCAAGCTGCCAAAAATATTGTTGAGATTGGTTGAATTTAAGTGACACTAATTATTGTTATTGTACGAGTATGTAAAATGTTTCATGACAAACAGGTGAACAAATACTTTCAAGGTTGTGGAGCAAATTGTTACTGAGTAGGGGAGAAGAACTTAACTTGAAATCAAAACTACCTTCAAAATGCAAACTTTCTTGGTACAAGTTGAAAGTAAAAAAAACATATATACTTTGATTTTTACAGACAAGGTAAAATACCAGGAAACATTTTGATATTCCCACACATAAGCCCATAATCCCTATAGTAATGCACTGCACAGGGATCAACTGAACACGTACAGAGAGCAGATCACTTCTGAACAATGTTTCTTACATCTGCTGGATTTAGACATCATGTTGTCTTTAATGTGACAGAATTTTTGAGTCATCAGAGTGATTATCTTCAACAGGGTATGTGAAAAGAAAGAAACAGAAAAACCTTTCATTCATTTTTGAACCAATGGGTTTTAGAATCTTTTGCAGGGTTCTGGTGGGATTTGGTTGTTGGGCTGCAAATGGGGAGAGACAGACAAGTGTAAGATCCTGAGAACAAACAGTGAGATGTTGAAGGACTGAGGGGATGCCCAAGGGGCACTTCACACAAAGACTCTTGCAGTCACACACACTTATTCGCTTACACATAATGTATGCATATACGCATGCATGCTCTACATTCACATACACATATATTTAAATACACTCACATGCACATATACAATACACATGTTAAACCCCTGTCTGGGGAGCAGCACAAATATGCAGAGAGTTCTATACACTGTATCAGAACTTCTCAGTTAAATTCTCTGTCAAGACCTAATGCAACCATCATCTCCATGCTTACTGTGCATCTCTGTAACAGTGCTAAAATAACAGACATCAAATATACCTTTTTTTTAAGTTTCCACTTTCATTGTAGCTGTTATTATTTCATCCCTATATAAACTTCCAGTCAAAAATTTGGACAATTCTTCCTATTGAATTGAGTGTGGAAATGTGCCCAAACCTTTGACTGGTAGTTTGTTAGAATGTACAGACTAGTCTGCCTGACAAGGCAAAATATTAAATAAATAGGAAAACCTCAACACAGGCACTGTACTGTAGCTAATTAACTAGCTGTGCTGGCAGCCTCTTTTTGGGCCTTTTGGCATTTTTACACTCAGTTATCAAACAATAAAACATAATGCAATTGCATCCTATTTTAAGTAACTCATACTGTATTTATTAACCACAAGGATGATAATTAAGACAAAATGACTAACTTTGGCCATTAGTTAACTGAAGTTATCCCATCCTGCCATGTAGCAAAGGTTGCAAGAAGCTTTTTCTTTCTTTCTTTCTTTATAGTCATTTCAAATAGCCAGCCATGGAAGACCTCTGCTGCATTGCCAGATTTACTTATTTAGTTAACGTTAATGCTAACTTTGGACCGAAGGCTGCTTTTTATACAGCTTGTCACAACCAGGCGTTTGTAGCTCAGATGTCACAAAACAGGATGGGAGGTGCAAACAGTGCCATGGAGCAGCTTATGATGTGAGTTTGTTTTGAGTCTCACTAGACTCTCTTGTAGCTAAAAAATGAGACAACCTTTAATGACTTCCCTGCATGTTTGACTTCATATGATCATTTCACAATTGGGTGTAACAAGAAAACAAAACTTTACTTTTGCTGTAGTTGTTGATTCAAACTACAACATCTCATAAAAAACGTTTCCATCTGTAGGGTTTTCTTAGTTGGCTAGTCTTATCTGTTACTACCACTGCATTTTTCTCCACAGTTGGCAATCATTAGGAAGGCAATGCAAACACAACAAACGGTAAGTAACTAAAACAACTATAACTAGAGAAATGCATTTCCTGTTGTAAATACGTGTGGATGCTGAAAAGCTGAAAGATCGTCCTGAAAATGCCTGAAATCAATTGCTGAAACAGCTGAAAGATGAGAGGTAAGGGCTGAAGTTCTTTGTTGAAATAGTTGAGAAGGAATGGCTGAAGTTCTTTGTTGAATAATCTAAAGGATGAGATGCAATAAAGTAGGAATGGCCTTGAAGAGCTGAACATTTTGATACCTGAATGGCTTTTCTATCTGAAGGTATGCTGAACATATTAATAAAATGCTGAACATTTTGACATCTGAAAAGCATATCTACCTGAAATTATGCTGAAGGACAATTTTCACATTAATTTGAATGGGGGTACATTTTCAAAATAAAGCTAAATATTTCAGAAGTGTGAAGTGTATAAAAATTGTGAATAGAAAAATGAATGTACTGGGAGACATGAACATTTTGATACCTGAAAGTATGCTTAAGTAAAATTTCCCCATTCATTTGAATAGGCAAAATTTTGCTAAAAGGCACTAAATAGTTCAAAAAGTATGAAGTTTAGGAAAATTCTGAATAGATCCGTGCATGCCCTGAAAAAGCTGAACATTTTGATACCTGAAAGTATGCTTAAGTAAAATTTCCCCATTCATTTGAATAGGCAAAATTTTGCTAAAAGGCACTAAATAGTTCAAAAAGTATGAAGTTTAGGAAAATTCTGAATAGATCCGTGCATGCCCTGAAAAAGCTGAACATTTTGATACCTGAAAGTATGCTTAAGTAAAATTTCCCCATTCATTTGAATAGGCAAAATTTTGCTAAAAGGCACTAAATAGTTCAAAAAGTATGAAGTTTAGGAAAATTCTGAATAGATCCGTGCATGCCCTGAAAAAGCTGAACATTTTGATAGCTGAAATTATGCTGAAGTTGAATTTCCCCATTCATTTGAATAGGCAAAATTTTGCTAAAAGGCACTAAATAGTTCAAAAAGTATGAAGTTTAGGAAAATTCTGAATAGATCCGTGCATGCCCTGAAAAAGCTGAACATTTTGATACCTGAATGGTTTTTCTAGCTGAAAGTATGCGGAACTAGTTAAGGGCCAAAAAACGTACGAAATAATAAAAATAATAATAACTAGAAAATTTCATTTTCTGAAGAAAATGCGTATGGATGCTGAGTGCTGAAAGATCACCCTGAAAATGCTGAATATTTTGACACCTGAATGGTTTTGCTAGCTGAAAGTATGCAGAATTAGAAATTCTGCATTCATTTGAATGGGGCAAGATTTTCAAAATAAAGCTAAATATTTCAAATGTATAAAGTTTAGAAAACTTCAGAATAGTAGTATGAATGTCCTTGAAGAGCTGGACATTTTGATAGCTGAAATAGCTGAAAGTATGCTGAAGTTGAATTTTCCCATTCATTTGAATGGAGCAAGATTTTCAAAATAAAGCTAAATATTTCAAGAGGATGAAGTTTAGAAAAGTTCTGAAGAGAAGCATGAATGTCCTTGAGGAGTTGAACATTTTGATAGCTGAAATTATGCTGAAGTTGAATTTTCCCATTCATTTGAATGGAGCAAGATTTTCAAAATAAAGCT
>NW_018127921.1:5306600-5316226 GCF_001952655.1 Monopterus albus | reverse complement strand
CATCCCTTGTTTGCCTGGTCTTTATTGTAGTGATGCTGAATCAGCATCCATACAATAATAATAATAATACATATTTGGATAACATAGTATGGATGCTGATTCAGCATCCATACAAACTGTGCACAGTGGGACCACTGTCATATCTGTTAGGAGAGGAGAGGAGCTATTCACAACAGGGCCACCCTCACAGGCTGCATTACAATGAAACTTTATGCAAAATGCAAACATTATTTGGCTTTAGACTGCTGGGTGAACTTGATATAGATCTGAAAGTCAATAAGAGCTACACTAACAAGATTTGGCTGAGGAAAAGTAGATGTATTATTTCATGAAATATCCTGGGCACTCTTTCATGACACACAGTGACCATACACCAGTATGGACTAGACAGAGAAAAATGTCTCTAAGCGCTGTTTTGTAAAAGATAATGAGGCACTTGTGGACAACAGTGACCAATTAAGCTGCACTGACACAAAGTAAAATTATTATGGTGGTATTATGGTGGGGAGTCCCGGGGATTTTCACAGCACCATGTTTGAAAAATGTGTGTAATGGCCATATGGAGAAGTGCAACATGGGGGATTTAACAAGCATCTTGAAAAGCAGAGTAATTTTTTCATGCCTAGAAATTTACAAAACACCTACTCCTCTCACCTTTAAGTTTTTTTTTGTGAGGGGGTCTAAATGATACCCTTCTCAGCTGTTGCAGCTGGTGGTTTGAAGTGAGCAGTAAAGTGTAATTGGTGTAACTTTTGTCTGGTTATTACTTACCACTGTGACCATGAACCAAGAGTTATTTTAAGACACCCAAATTGTAGGGGTGTGTACCTCTCCCTCTCACACAATTAGATATGTATCTCAATACATGGTCCATGATTAGATATGAAAATGATACTGCAAAATTTGTTATGATACAATACAGTATGATTTAGAGTGATTTTGATTCAGTTCAGCAGATAGTTTTAATTTAGCTTTTATTTGAAAGACTATACATGCTTTAAACTATCTGTTCACCTTATCATTCAGAGCTGGAATCCATTTTTCACATAAATCCTGCTTACTTGTTTTTGTGTGCCTCGGCTTCGGAATCACTGCCAAATTCCACATTTTCAACAACACAGGCATGTGTCTTTGCAAATGAAATAGCTTATAGTTTCAGTCATTGACTTCGACCCAACTGGGTGGTCGTATCAGCTGATGTGCTGTGAAAGCAGCTGCTAACAACATTAGCACTGTTACTTTTCTCAGACTGAGTTCCCTCGCAACAAACTATCCTGTTTCCATCAGTTCAAAAATGGGTCACCTTTGTTGCCAGATCTGTGTTACTCCTCCCGGTATACTCCACACAAGCGCTGCATGTTCTGCATTCTGAAGTAGCTGCTAAAACTAGCACTGTTTGCTTCTGCAACTATCCATAGGAGATGCCCCTGACTGCAGCTAAGGGCTGATCTCAGGGCGGGGTCCAATGTTTGACTCTGCCCAGATTGAGCTTGGCCCCAGCTTTCTTCTTCTCCTTTGTCTGAGTTTATTATCTAGGAAAATAGCTCCCCTCTTATTTGTTTAGAGGCCAGTCTTACCTGGACCAATATGATGGCGATGTTGAGGTAGTATCCAGCAGTCAATGCTAATAATGTGTCGTTCACGAACGATTCATTCATTTTGAACGAATCTTTACCATGACTCGAAAACATCGGGTCATCTCGGTGAGTGATTCGTTCATTTTGTTGACCGCGCATGCGCAACATCGCATAAGCTCAGTATTACTGACAAACCGGTCATGTCACATTACAAAAATGAACGACTCGAAACCGAGGACTCGAAAGGCGTACTAATCTTTTTAAGATTAGTACGCCTTTCGAGTCCTCGGTTTTGAGTCGTTTGTTTTTGTAACGTGACATGACTGCTTTGTTGGATACAGAAATTAGTTAATTTTCAACCGTCCTTAGTTTTTTTACTCCTACTGTTACGTGATGCGTTTATTTTTTTTATAAAATTGCTTTTTATTTCCTACAGACTATAATTTTGTGAATATGGTTCTTTTCCGTAACACTGAATGTATTAAATAAAGAGTTGGTCAATGCTTTAAACTTCATCAGGGAAAATCTTTCTTTCTTTCTTGAAAATGCAACAAAATGAGTCCAAACCACTCCTTTTTCTGGTGCTCATTCTCCTGATGTGTTAAAATCCTTCTGAAGTCTCTTCTCTGCTGAAGTGAATGAAATGACTGAAAAAAGATTCATTCATTTTGCTGAACGAGATTCAAAGAACCAAATCAGTAAAATGATCCGAACTTCCCATCACTAGTCGATGCTAGGTGAAGGGCGGATTCAAATGTCTGTCCTCGCCCACCTTGAGCTTGGCCCCAGTCTGCATGCTGCTGCTAGGGGTACTTAATCTGTACTGTGTGTAGCGGTTTTCCTGGACCTGCGTCGTTAAGAAGGAGACATGTTTGAATGCTGGCAAAGCAAGAAGTAATGCAAAACGTGCCAAAGATAGGTTTATGAAGTTCAAATCGATTTTAGGCAGTTTGGTTCAAATCTATGGTTTTCAACCAATGCAGCCGTAAATCTGACTTTTGTTTCAGTTTTCCCATTTATATTGTGGTCTATCTTTTTCACCCCTACCAAATTATGAGCCTTTTTTACACTACCCGTTCTTTATGTAGTTGAGGTCATTGGGTTCAGTAAAAACTAACTTTTTACTTAGCCTATATGGTATTTGTGGACTGAATGAATTGCGTAGTGGTGTGATATGTTGACAGTATTCTGAAGACAGATCGATGCCTCTGTATTTGAAAAAATTAAACATTATTAAATAATATGACACTTAATTGCAAGTTCTCCTTTCCTGCAAATTTGTTTTGTTTTTTGTTCTTCATCTAAAAAAAACACAATTCAGCAAGTGACCCCATATATGTGGTTGTGTAGAGATTTTGTTGAAATGAATTGACTTCACAGTTGTAAATTTTAGTGTTAGTCTGTAATGTGAAAAATTAAATACACTTATTTTCAGAACATAAAATGTAGGCACATTATATGTTACTGTGGATCTAAATTGCAGTTCTTAAATACTGCATAGAAGATCAACTATTTTTAAAGCCATTTTACAATAAAAAAATGTCCTTGAATTAGAATGTATTTATCAATTGTTCATATATTTACTTAGCAAACACTGACATCAAAACAAACAAAAATTATATTCATTCATTTTTTATCATAACTGCTCCAATTTCTTAAATTAAATAAATAAAATTAAAATTTCTTCACCTTCCCATGGCTCAGGTGATTAAAATGATAAATGGTCCCAGCAGGTATTAGTTAGATACACAGATAGGGAAACACACACACACACAGCTAGGATGGCAGTAAATGGCAGAGTGAAGTTAGTTCAGGACCCTCAGGCGGTCTAAAAAGTCATCACATTTGTAAAAAGATTTGGTTATCACAGGCACCCAAACTCATTATCACGGTAGTACATATGTTAAATATTGCAGAACTAAGAGAAAAAGAGATGGAGGAAGCTATAGAGGTTGAGAAGGCAGAAGGATGAAGAGGAAGAGACAAAGATGCAGACACTAAGAAGGGAATAATCAATCAATCATAATCTCTATTGCCAAGTATGTAAAAAAAATAAAAAAAAAAATACAAGGACTTTGAGTCCAGTTCAGTGGCCCCCAGTGTGTACCAAATAAAGTAGAACAAAAAAAAAGTAAAAACTAGAAAAAAAAATTTATTGATAAATATATGTACTGTACATATACACAAGTTAATAAACAGCTGCTTGGTGTGTAACATGATTATGTCTATAAGTTATATCACTATAGTGTTTGCTGAAACTTGTTATCCATGTAAACATGAATTAACTGTTTTTGAGAGTGATGGCCCGGGGAAAGAAACTCAGAATCAGAATCGGCCTTATTGGCGAGGTGTTACTGTGAGTGTGGTGTGGACCCCAGTAGCAGACACAGACCAGGAGGAGTAGGAGCTAAAGAAAGTGGTTTAATGAACAACAACACAGGTAAGGCTGGGTGGTAGGAAGACGAGAAGACCACCAGGGAGGGACGAGCAGGAGACCCGAGAGGACCAGGAGGGACAAGGAACGAGGAACCAGGAAGGACGCAGAAACCAGAGGATGAACAGGAGAGCCGGCAGCAGGGGAGACACAGGAACCAGAGGAAGAGCAAGGGAGCCGACACCAGGAGGGACACAGGAACCAGAGGATGAGCAGGAGAGCTGGCAGCAGGGGAGACACAGGAACCAGAGGAAGAGCAAGGGAGCTGACACCAGGAGGGACACAGGAACCAGAGGATGAGCAGGGGAGCCGACACCAGGAGGGACACAGGAACCAGAGGATGAACAGGAGAGCTGGCAGCAGGGGAGACACAGGAACCAGAGGACGAGCAGGAGAGCCGACACCAGGAGGGACACAGGAACCAGAAGACAAGCAGGTACGTAGGCAGCAGCCAGGAGGACCAGGATGACAGGTGAGTCGACAGACGAGTACATAGGGTCGTGGAAGTAGTAAAGACACACAGGGTAGCAGTATCAGCAATCAGGAAACTGAAGGATGATGACAGAGGGCTTATGCACTCACAGAAACAGCGAGCTTGATGACTGACCCGCATGTCAGCAGCTCTGATAACGCCGTTGACATGCGGAAACAAACAGGAACAGGACGGGAACACGGAGTCGAACAAACAGGACACGAATACATGTAATGCTAACCAGGTAGCGTTGCATAAATGTAAGGTTATGATATGGTATGAACCAGCAAAGAGGCAGCAGAAGACGGTGTATATATACCTGACAGGACCGGGAGACAACGAGCAGCAGGTGGGAGAAATGATGGCTGATTGCAGAGAGATACTGCAGGTGACCAGACCGGGAGATCAACAGGTGAATGATATGGCGACTAATTGCGGTGACGGAGCAGCGGGGAGAGAACAGGTAAACAGAAACGTAAACACGGGAAGCTGAGCCGCGCGACATCACAACATGAGGAATTTGACTCTGGTACATCGGCTCTCAATGTGCAAACAGTAAACCAGCATAAGGCTGTGTAATATAACAACATAGCAGTATTAACATCAACAAACAGTGCAAAAAATGCAGAAAAAGCAGTATAAACAGACAGTAAACAATGTAGACAGCAAAGGAATGTTCACTGAAATGAGATAAATAGGGATAAAACTGAGTACTTAAAACTAGAGACCTGTACGAGTCTGTATAATCTGTACAAGGTATATTTACAGGTATTGCACTGAGGGTTACTGTCCAATCATATTGTCATGGGTTAAGTGTTAACTCAGAGCGACAGCCTGGGGGAAGAAACTGTCCCTGTGCCTGGATGTCTTAGTGCACAGTGACCTGTAACGCCGTCCAGAGGGGAGGAGTTCAAACAGTTTGTTACCAGTTTGTTATTTGAGGGGTCTGCAGAAATCTCTTCCCTTATTTGAAGCAGGAAGGGACTGCAGAAAGCTCCAATGATCAGTTGAAGATCTGTGTGAAGATGGGAGCTATCTAGTCAACACAGGCTTTCAGGCAGGAGGGGGTCACCATCTGGGTCTGGTGCCTTTATGAACTTTTGCTTTTTTGAAAAGGCCATGCCCATCATTTTCACAGTTATTCAGGGGTGGGGGGTTGCGGGGAAGGGAGGTGATCACGGGGGAGCAGCTACTGGTTGCGGGTCTGAGGTGAGGTGGGTGAAGGGTGTGGAGTTCTGTATCCGCCAATTGATAGCTCTCTGCAGCAGGGGGATGGTTTCCTGTAACCGGTGATATTCCATAGGTTTCTTCACACTGATGATGGATCATTAGTCAAAAAGTACAGTAAAACACATCCAGGTCACCTGCCAATTGATGGTCTTTCATAGCAGGGGTGGATGGTTTTCTGTAGTCAATGTTTTTCAGGCTTCGCCACACAGATGAGGGGTTGTTGGCTGAAAACTTTTTCAGCTGTTCAGAGTAGCTCCTCTTTGGTACTCTGATCTCTTTTGTCAGTGTATTTCTGGCCTGGTTATACAGGATCCTGTCCCCACTTTTATAGGTCTTCTCTTTGGCACAACAGAGCTGCTTCAGCTTCACTATGAACCAGGACTTGTTGTTGTTTTGTGTGAAGAAGGTCTTGGTGGGCACACACGTCCTCACAAAAGCTGATGTATGATGTCACAATATCGGTGTATTCATCCAGGTCTGTAGCTGCAGCCTCAAAAGCACCCCAATCTGTACAGACAACGCATGCCTATAGCTTTGACTTCGACACCTCAGTCCATCTCCTCCCTGTTCTGATCACAGGCTTTGAAGTTTTAAGCTTCTGTTTATAGGTGGAGATGAGATGGATCATGCAGTGGTCCAAAAGCCCAAAGGCTAGACAGACAGCAATAGACAGTCCTTATCACAGGGTAGCAATGGTCAAGAGTATTTTTGTCCCTGGTGGGACAGCTGTCTGTATTTGGGCAGTTCATGGTTAAGGTTTGCTTTGTTAAAATTCCCTAAAATAATGAGCAGGGAATCTGGGTATTCCTGTTCCATGTGAATTATCTGGGTTGCTAGAAGCTGCAACACATGTTTAACACAAGCCTATGGAGAAATATAAATACCGACCAGGAAAAAGGAGAAAAATTCTCTCTGTGAATGGAATGGTTTGTGGTAATGAATAATGATTCTAACTCCGTATTACAAGTTCTCTCTAATCCTGTGACACCCCTACACCAACCTTTTTTATGTAGAAGCAGATTCCACCTCCTCTCATCTTCCCAGTTAACTTCTTTACATGGTCCATACTGTGGATCTATTATCCTGGTACTGTAGCTGAACAGCTCTGTCTGGGATCAAGTCATTGAGCCACGTTTCAATGAAGCACAGAGCAGCAGAATATGAACAGTCAGAATTAGTCTGATTGACGAGAAACAGTTAATCCATTTGTTGGCTAGAGAGCGGAGATTTGCTAGACTTATAGCCAGGAGCAGCGTTTGGTAAGCCCACTGCTGTAGCCTTACCAGGGCGTCTACACAACTACTCTTCCAGCGTTTTCTCAAAGTCCCAAAGATAAACTAAAATGTACAAACAACTTTCACTATCCATAAAAAAGGGGGAAAAGATGTTCAGACTGAGCTGTTGACTAAAACTAGATTAAAACTAACAAAAATCAAAAGACTAAAATCTGACTAAAACTAATATATACTTGTATCAAAGGGTGCTTTCACACCTTAATTCGTTTGCTTTGGTCCGAATCAGTTGATGAGTTTGTAAACATGTAGCAATGTCTCCTTGGTTCGGTTTCGTTTCACACAAAATAAAATCCGAGGGCACCAAAACACGTCAAGTAAAACTACGCGAGAATGTTCTCTCCGCTTATTGGTCAGATGTGTCTGCCGCGAGAACAGAAAAAGTAAATAAAGGAAGAAAGTCCACGTTTCTGTGACGAGAGAAGATGGATGTCAACATGGAGGGCCTCGCCCTGGTTTTTTGTATTACGTTACTTGCATTTACCACTTTAACCAAGTCATACAGTTTGAAAATGAAGCGTGGTTATGGCTGGAAAACAATCTATTGATGCATTGGAGTCGCCGAAGACGCATATCCAGGCAATACAGGAGGCAGCATGCGTGGATATTAATGAACTATCATATGTTAATCAGCTGAAGATATTACCGAAGATCCATCAGGTATGTATATTGCCATCCAAATTTTGAAAGTTACAAAAAGTCAATTGTTCGATATGAACCTCGCATCTCCTTGCAATGTTTTATTAAGATCTTAAGTAATTTGTTTTATACTAACGCTAAGCATCAGCATTTTAAAAAAAATGCCAGTGGCCTAACTGACTCGAGAGTTGAGATGGTATGTTCAAAATTCTATCTTGATACAGGAGCATTTGGACATATCCACATAGTGGTAGTTGGTGGCCTTACATCTGCAACACCTGGACGGACAAGGAATGGCTGATAAATTTTAGAATGCGAAGATGCAGTTTCAATCTACTGTGTGACACTCTCCGGCCCTGGCTGACACACCAGAATACACAATACAGGCAGGCAGTTCCTGTAGAAGTTCACGTGGCTATTTGTATTTGGAGGTTGGCCACAAATCTAGAGTTCAGATCGATCTCTCACCTGTTTGGAGTTGGGATATCAATATGTTGCACTATCACTCAAGAAGTTGTGACTGCTATAAATGTTGTAATGAAGCCTCAGTACATAAAGCGTCCCTCTTTAACAGAGTTTAGGCAGATAGTGCAAGCTTTTCGAGACAGATGGAGATTCCCTCAAGTGGCTGGAGCAATAGATGGAACCCATATTAAGATCAGAGCTCCACCTGTCACAACCGTGACCCAGGCCGCCCCCTGTACCTCAGTAGCAGGCACAGGTAGTTCCAGCAGCTCCACCCCCGCACAGGTGAGGGTGCGTTCCAGGCGACGAGGCACACCTGCTCTCAATTATCGGAGCAGTATATAGGGTCGGCGTTGGTGCGTTCTCGTCGCCAGATTATCATATGTTGTCCTGCTAGTAACGCCAGTTCGTGTTCATGTCAAAAACTCAGGATTATGGACTCCTTGATCTGTGCTCCTCACTGAACGCTGTGAACAGTAATTACGCTCAGTACCGTTTCATCGTTTTTTTTGCCCTTCTTATGCTTTAAAGGGTTTTTTTGGTTTGGACTGTTTTTCTGGGGACTTTACGTTTCCCGTTCTGGGTCGGCTTTGGCCGTCTTTTGTTTTTATTTTGTTGTGTGAATTGCTCCTCCTCGCAGAGCTCCCAAGCAATCCTGGAACAGCACGGCCAACCCACGTCACACCGAGCTACCAGCGCTGCCTCATCGGGGAACCCACACACCGGACCCAGGACCTCTGGCACCAGCCTCCCCCTCCCTGGACTACTCCCTGGGCCTGCGGCGCGCTCAGCTATTCAGGTCCCCAGAGTGACTACCAGAAGCAGTCTGTACCATACACACCTGCTGCGTGTTCTTAAACTCTCACTCTTTGTTCTTACTTAGCGAGCTACGCCTCTCATACACCCCGGGAAACAGTGGTCCAGTCAACCAGTCAACCCAGTGTGCCCAGCTGCCCCGAGATCAGCGGAAGAGACCAGCTCTGTTGTTTTGTTTGTTTGTTTTTTTTCTGCGACGCATTAAAGACGTTTTTCCTTGTCTATCCTGGGTTCGAGTCTGCATCATTACTGGGTCCAAAACCACTTAACACACGGTTTACCGTAACAGTAATATAAGCTTCTATTTCTCTACAAAGCCTCTTCCGGCTCTTTTAAACCAGGAACTCACAATAAGACGAAGCAGACCGCTTTAGATTTTATAAAAAATAACCGTGCTGGTTTATTCAGAGGATCACAGGTAAAATTAACATTACACGTCCAGATCTCTCCCACCACCAACCTATCTTGGCTCCTGAAACCTTACCCTGAAGGAGGTAGAGTAACACCACAGCAGCTGAACTTCAACCACCGCCTAAGTCAAGCCCATATGACAGTTGAGCGTGCCTTTGGGCGCCTCAAAGGACACTGGCGCTGCCTTTTAAAAGAGAGTGACTCCCACATATCATTTGTAAGTCGCATTGCCTCAGCTTGCTGTGTGTTACACAATTACTGTGAGGTACAGAATGAGGAATTTTTTGACA
>NW_018127921.1:5296294-5305815 GCF_001952655.1 Monopterus albus | reverse complement strand
CATGGAGTTTGCTAAAAAACACCTGAAGGGGACTCCAAGATGGTGAGACCAAGATAGAACTTTTTGGCCTTAATTCTAAGTGGTATGTGTGGAGAAAACCAGGCACTGCTCATTACCTGTCCAATACAGTCCCAACAGTGAAGCATGGTGGTGGCAGCATCATGCTATGGGGGTGTTTTTCAGCTGCAGGGACCGGACGACTGGTTGCAATCGAGGGAAGGATGAATGCGGCCAAGTACAGGGATATCCTGGACGAACACCTTCTCCAGAGTGCTCAGGACCTCAGACTGGGCCGAAGGTTCACCTTCCAACAAGACAATGACCCTAAGCACACAGCTAAAATAACGAAGGAGTGGCTTTACAACAACTCCGTGACTGTTCTTGAATGGCCCAGCCAGAGCCCTGACTTAAACCCAATTGAGCATCTCTGGAGAGACCTGAAAATGGCTGTCCACCAACGTTTACCATCCAACCTGACAGAACTGGAGAGGATCTGCAAGGAGGAATGTCAGAGGATCCCCAAATGTAGGTGTGAAAAACTTGTTGCATCATTCCCAAAAAGACACATGGCTGTATTAGCTCCAAAGGGTGCTTCTACTAAATACTGAGCAAAGGGTCTGAATACTTATGACCAAGCAGTTTTAACATTAAACAAAAAACATCTGTGTAAAAAAAAAAAATGTATTTAAGCGCCTTTCCACACTGAAAAAAACGAAACAACCTTCAGGTTGTAGTATTCATGATCACTGTTAATGTCATGTCGAATGGATGAAGTGCCAGGATTGTCATGTTGGGAGGATGTAGCCTGTGAGTGGTGCTGATGTGGAGGCATTATAGGTAGCTGGACATTGGGCTGTGTGGGCTGGTACAGCTGTGGCACTGGATATGATGTTGGTGGGGATGTTGTGGACCAGGGAGGCACTGCTGACAAATGAGGCTGACCAATGAGGCTGACCAGGACTCAGAGCACTTGCAAGAGTGCCCATTAGTTGCAGAAACATCTTGGCATTGGCCTCTTGTTGTGCTTGCATATACTGGAATCTTCTTTCTTCAGCTTCCCGTTGAGCCTGAAGTATCCTTTCAAAAGCAGCAACCTCTTGAGCCAAATGGCTCTGCTCAGCATCACGTATTTCCTCCTGCATCTTTTTACAGTCAGTCATGTAGGCTCGGAATTAATCATCAAAACTGCAAAATTTTTCCTTTCTTTTTCTAGCTTTAGCTCCAGGAATGGGCAGTTTGCCCCGTCTGGTGCACTTCTCACTATTCACGCTGTTTGTGATCTGAGCATCAATGCCTGCATCATCCAGGGTGTTTGTACTATCTGTATCAAAGGATACACTGCTTGAATCTCCCCCTGTTTATAGAAAAATGGAAAATTAAATTGTGTGTGTGTGTGTGTGTGCGCGCGCGCTATTAACAGTAATGTCATACTGAAAATAATATAATGCATTTAAAAGCAAAAGGTTTATAGCTGCTGCTTCACTTAACGTAATTCATGTACAGTAGCATTGGCTGAATAAATAAAAGCAACTGATAAGTAACTACTAATTTGATAAACTCTGCAAAGTTTTAACTCACCGTCAACATCTGTGTCAGATGCGGGAGCCAGGTCAGCTGCGTCATTGGAAACAGGCGGTGGAGCTGAACTCTCGTGGGACTCCACAACATCCACCGGCTCAATGACTGGTTTTGTCCCAAATATTTTGTCCAGGTCGTCGAACCAAGGAAATTTATCTTTTTCCTTACCAGAGCTCCTCGTTTTATTCAGAGCATCCCGTACTCCTGACGAAGTTTTTCAGCTTTGATGCGGCATTGTGCAGCAGACCTCTCGATTCCCTTTTCCCTGAGCCATTTGTGTTATGGCAAGCCGCACACCAAAAGAGCGACTGGACTCAGTAATAGGCAGGACTCAAACTCAGGTCAGAGAAAGATATTTATTTGACAAAGTATGGAAAGGAAAGGAGGTGGCGAGGATCAGACGCGGAGCTGCCAGCATGGGTCTCAGGCGTTTGGGGCCGCTGAAATGACTGGACCACTGGAGGAGCCGCCCGGGGTCAGATGAGAGGTTTTGGCACTGTGTATAGAGCAGAGAAGGAGATTAGGAGAGGGGACAACAGGCGGATGAGGGTGTGATGAAGTAGAGCACAACACAGGTGACCTGCGTATAGGGGACTGCTGGCTCCGGGCTGGAGAGCGTGCTTGGAACCCAGCGCCGAGGTATGCAGACAGGAACAAGCGCCCACGCTTCACTGATCCAGGCACTTGATATGGACCCCCACCAACGATCGTCGCTCGGCAGCAAGGCCCACGGAGATATAGGCGGCACCAGGAAACAGTTCAAAAAACAAGACACTCCTCCGTAATCAGTTCAAAACAGAAGATACTCCTTGGTAATGAGTTCAGAATAAACATAAGATCTCCCCAATAGTCAGTTCCAAAAATAACAGAAGATACTCCTCGATAATGAGTTCAAAATAAACATAAGATCTCCCCAATAGTCAGTTCCAAAAATAACAGAAGATACTCCTCGGTAATGAGTTCAAAATAAACCGTAAATAAGACAGAGAAACTCACTCAAGTCGACACAGTGGATAACACCAATATACCAGGGTAGGACAATCTTAGACATCAGGATCCAGGACGTGAAGCATGCGAAATCGCCGGCAGAAGACGGAGAGATCATCTGGTGACGAGGACACACCAGCGCTGTGTTTAAGTATGGTTCAGCTAATTGAGCGCAGGTGTGCCTCCTTGCCGGGAGCGTACTCCTACATGAGCAGGGGTGGAGTTGCTGATAGCCCCGGTAACAGCTGCCGAGGTGCCGGGGACAGTTTGCTAAATTGTGCATAAACGAAGCGGTTTTAGTGTGTAGTGGATAGTTGTGCCTGTATGTAGTCATCCGACCAGCTGTGTACGAGGCATTTTACCTTCTCATGACTCCAAGTTTGCCCACGATTCATCCTGGCGCATGTTTTGGGTGACAGGAAATAAAATCTACCCATAATCAAATGCCCTCATCATGTGATTCACGGCGTTTGGTCCCGTTTTGGTTCGGTACGCATTCTCACCAGGAGGACCGCACCAGAGTTCGCTAGATGATGCGGATCGAGACCACCTCATTTTGGGGGTCTCGGTGCGGTTGTTTTGGTGCGCACTTGAGTGCGATTACTGTGTTCACACCAGACAAAACGAACCACACCAAGAGGGAAAACAAACTCTAGTTCGATTCAATTGAAATAAATGCTGTAGGTGTGAAAGCACCCAAAGACTAAATCAAATTCTGGTGCTAAAATTATCACTGTTACCTACTGCTGTTGCCCTGGCATCCAACCAACACAGCCACAGATCAGCTGGTCAAACTTCAAGCATGTCTTAAAGACATAAAGGCCTGGATGACCTGTAACTTCTTACTTCTAAACTCGGACAAAACTGAAGTTATTGTGTTTGGGCCTGAAAATGTTAGAACTCTGCTATCTAATTATATAGTTACTTTAGTACTTCTGTGAGGAACCTTGGAGTCATTTTTGACCAGGATATGTCCTTTAAATCACACCTAAACTAAGTCTCTAGAACTGCCTTCTTTCACCTGCGCAATATTGCGAAAATCAGGAGTATCCTGTCTCAAAGTGATGCTGAAAAACTGGTCCATGCATTTGTTACTTCCAGGCTGGACTACTGTAACTCTTTACTATCAGGATGTCCCAATAGTTCCCTAAAAAGCCTCCAGTTCATCCAAAATGCTGCAGCCAGAGTACTGACAGGGACTAGCAAGAGAGATCATATCTCTCCCATATTAGCTTCTCTCCACTGGTTCCCTGTAAAATTCAGAATAGAATTTAAAATCTTTCTCCTAACATACAAAGCCCTTAATGACAAGGCTCCATCATATCTTAAAGACCTTGTAGAGCCTTATCATCCTCACACAGCACTTTGCTCTCAGAGTGCAGGTTTACTTGTGGTTCCTAGAATCCACAGAAGTAGAATGGGAGTCAGAGCCATTAGCTATCAAGCTCCTCTCCTGTGGAACCAACTCCCAGTCTCAGTTTGGGAGGCGGACACCCTCTCTACCTTTAAGATTAGACTTAAGACGTTCCTTTTTGATAAAGCTTATAGTTAGGGCTGGATCAGGTGACCCTGAGCCTTCCCTTAGTTATGCTGCTATAGGCCTAGGCCTCTGGTAGGCCCCGTGATGCTCTGAGTTTCTCTCCCCTCATCTCCCCTCCCTTCTCCTCTTCTCTCTCTCCATGCTTCTATATGCCACCATTACACATCACTAACTTTGTCTCCTCTCTCCCGTAGTGTGTCCTCTGTCTCTCCCTGTACCTTTCTGCAGGTTGCCCTAGCTCTAGAGCTCTATGTTTCTGATGAGCAGTCACTGGCCACATCAACCTGAACAATGTTTGATTGTTTGTTTGTCCTGTTGCTTTTCTTCTTTTCTCTCTCCTCTATCCACTCACCCCAACCAGTCGAGGCAGAAGGTCGCCCACCAAGAGCCGGGGTGGGGTCTGTTGGAGGCTTCTTCCGTTAAAGGGAGTTTTTCCTCCCCACTGTCGCCAAGTGCTTGCTCAAGGGGCATTTGTTGGGTTTTCCCTCTGTAATAATAGTGATAACAGTAAGGTCTAGACCTTACTTTGTAAAGTGTCCTGAGATGACTTTTGTTCTGATTTGGCACTATACAAATAAAATTTAATTTGATTTGATTTGACCCCTGTCTGAGTGTGGGACCATCAAAGTTGCTTCAACTCTGCTACATGTGCTGTGGCTCAATCTAGATATACATTATAAACACACTTCCTTCCCAACCTCGTTTTGATGGAGCTGTTTCTGGTCTGCTGGGTCTGAAGAGACCAACAATCTTTGTGATGCAGTATGGTGTAGAATGTAACTGGGATAACAATCTTTTGCAAATTTGTTCAATTTCCTCATTGGTTGCTTGGAAAAATGCTAAAATTATTGGCAGGGTTGATCTACAGTATCAGTGGCTGTTAATGATAGTAATCATCACTTTAATAAGGCTTGGGTTATACAACAGAGGGCCTATCCTTTAAGCACTAATTGGAAAATAACAAGCTGTCCAGTAGGTGGAAATCCATAGATGAGCAGTGTCATGAACTCCAAATAAAACGAGTCTCCGGTAGATGACAATAAAAACACCTTTATATAATCAGCACTGCTACAGGTCATTTTCCGTATTACTCACTGACACCAAGCAACACTTTAAACTAGAGCATCTCTTCCTTTAACCTTAGGACTGAATGTACTGTAGTAGTAACACAAAGCCAAAGTATTTGTTCATAAAATGTGCCTCCTCTCTTAGTTTTTCTTGTTGTCTTTCTTCTTTTTCTCTCCCCAGGTGTAAAAACACATCAGACATCACTTCACCCCTCTGTTCCTCTGTCTGAATCTCTTCCTCTCATGGTCTAAAGAGTCTGCATCTGTAAATGTTTTTAAACCTTAAGGGAACAACTGTGTGCAACCATCCATAGCTAATCATCTATGTTCTGAGTGTGACTTTTGGAATAACAGATGCAGATAGTTTGAGCCATTATCAGCTGTGGACAACAAGGTAGAGGAGGACAGTTTGTGTCCATGTATGTGTCTTTGTGTAAATAACAGCTGGAAGCCACAACCTTGGACCAAAGGCTACATGTACTGTAAAGGAAGCAGTTATCAGCAGATTTGCTGCTGTTTTGATAAGAGCAAGTTCATTGCTTAAGAAAATATCTCTTATGCCTCTTTTACTTTTCCTTATTTGCTCTTTCCTTCATGGACTCTTTCAAACTTTTCTCTTTATTTCAGTTTCATTGCCGTCTCTCCTTCTGAAAACATTTTCTCTATCTATCTGCTCCTCTGTTTTACTACCACTAACCCTGTTTCAATACATTTCAATTGAGTGCAATTTGTTGCCAGGAAATAAGAAAAAGACACAACCCTAACTCATAGCAAAGTACAAATAAACTGGCAAATTTCCTTGTGCATTTTTCTGTCTTGCTCAACTGATTATCTGTCTCACACATCTGTAAAATTCACTCTAGTGTTAGTGTTTTGTTGAGTACATGTATTTGTGTGTGTGTGTGTGTGTTCTGGTACTGTGAAAGTCAGCAGAGGAGTGGAGTGTAATCTGCTATCACAGCCTGTAGAGGAGCTGCAAGGCAACTCTGGCCAACACACTTTGTGATGCTGCCATAAGGATGTCAACCAAGGAAGCTAGTCTTCCTGGGGTCCAGTTAAAACATATTACAAAACAAATTACAAAAATTAATGAAAACAGCATCACAATTAAAACATAGATTCAGGACACAATTCAAAGTAATTCATCTCTAATACCTTCACATTTATGCAAATTACACTCATACAAATAAAATAACAATACACCTTAAAATGTTAAATTTAAGACATATAGACTACTAACACAATTAAGATTGACATTATACTAATTTCATTGTCTATATTGAATTCATGAAAATTTGCTTCAATAAATTTTTTTTAAATATTTATTTCCTGAATTACTAATGGAAGGTGATACCATGCAGACAAACCTCTATAAAGAACCATTCTGTACATAGAACTGGTATGTGGACATGGGATCATCAAATGTCCAATCATTGCCATACATGTGGCATACTGGTGGGAAGAGCCTATATACACTAACATATTAGCAAAAAATGGGACTGTATTTTTGTAAACTGCATTATGCATAAATAGCGACAAGCCAGATTTTAACTTAGCTCCAATTATCCTCCATTCCAACTGTCTAGGCATCTCACTCACACTGGCACTGCAATGAAAGATGAATCAATCTTGCAGCTCTAGTTTGAATATTTTGCAATTTTCTTATGTGTTTACCAGCTGCACTTGACCAGACCACTGGACAGTATGCAGGATGTGATAAAACTAATAACTGTATAATATTTTTCATTATTGAAGCTCGAATATATGTAGCACATCTTCAAGCAACAGCAGTTCCTCTTCCCATCTTAGAAACAGTATAATCAATATGATCTGCCCAAGACAGTAAGTTATCAGTTTTAACACCCAGTAATGTGGTCTTTGTGACCTGTTCAATGGGTCTCCCACCAATTAACAAATTAAGTGGATCATCTGTTGCAAGACCATTTCTGTTACCAAAAACTATACTTAATGTTTTGTCTATGTTTAAAACCAATTTATTCTCCACCCAATCTACTACAGAATGCAGTACTCCTTTTAAAGCTCCTCTTAATTAATCCAGTTTAAGTGAGTCACAGAGCAGTCATCGACATACAATACTACATCACCATCTTTAACTGCATAAGACAGGTCACTTATAAAAAATGGCAAATAACAATGGACCTAAACAACGTCCTTGTGAAACTCCACAAGATGTATCCTTTTTCTCAGAGAAACTGCCATTAAAAAATACTTGCCAAGTCTACAGTGGAGTTGGCTTTCCATCCAGGAAACAGCTAAGGATGAAAGACCATAACACTGTAACTTTGCAAAAAGGATGCTATGATCAATAACACCAAAAGCAGCAGTAAAATCCAAAAATACAGGCCCCACAAGCTTTCTCTTATCCAAACATGGTAACCATTTATCTAGTGTATGAACAAGGCAGTGCTTGTAGAACATCCAGACCTATATGCATATTGAGCAATAGTATTTCATTCAGTTTTCCACAATTTCTTACTAGCATTTGAGCTTTGAATTCTTCATTTATAATATTCTTTCTTTTTGTTGTAATTTAACAACGTATGTACAGATATTCCTCAGTCTACAAAATAATCTTCTATCTACTGTGGGACCTGATATACAGTATTTGCATCCACTTTGGCTTTGCGCCTTTATTGAATTATCGACCTCAATTCATCATTGAGAGATGGTGCCTTGTTATTTTTAAACAAACATTTCCTTAAGGGTGCATGTTTGTCCACTAGCTTGAGAGTTTGAGGATATTTTTCAGTGGTGCAGAGGTTAGCACTGTTGCCTCACAGCAATAAGGTTTTGGGTAGGAACCTGCAGGCCAGCTGGAGCCTTTCTGTGCAGATTTTGTATCTTCACAGTTAGACTGGCAACCTGTCCAGGGATTAATTCCAAATCAGCCCCATGAACATCTACGTAAGGGATAAGCTGGTATAGCTAATGAATGGATGGAGAACATTTTTGTTAAAAAATAGCTTTAAAGGACACCAGTTTGCATTGAAGGCTAGTTTGAGCAGCTTGGTAACATTAACCTTGTTGGGTTTAGAACTTGGTTTTGTTTTAAGAAATATTAAGGGTTAGTTTTAGGAATTTTATTTTGCAAGGGAATACATTAAGTATATTAGGGCATCACAAATCTATATACAAGCATGTGTCTGTGTGTTTTAACCACCATCATAGAGATAACTGATAATTTAAGGAGTGGGGACAATTCAGGTATTATAGTTTATTCAGAGTATAGAGGCATATTTACAGCTCACAGTGAATTATCTTAACAAATAAAAAAATTATACTGAACATTACCCTGCAGAGTGCCTTAGTATAATTTAGTGCCCTAGGAATGCTAGCACATAATTTCAGATATCCAGGTGGTATGTAGAGTATATACTGTATGTATGCATAAGTAGATACTATAGTTGTGATTTCACTTAAATAAGTCATATTGTCAAAAGAGAGTTACAGTACATTATTACTATCTCAGTTATCTGTACTACATGTCAAACATATGCCATGGGACTGTATAGAAACTGCTGTTGTTCATGAGTGAAAATTAAGTCAACAGTGGTGGGTCACATATGGGCAAAACTGCAGTGCAGTGTGCTTTTCAGAGATAGGCTAGTTAGGGTGTGGAGCCACTGCCGCTTATGTTTCTATCTGTTCTACTTTCTGCTTCATGTCAGGCTGTACAGTAGCTGCAGTATCTGCACTGTACCTTAATCAGTGTGTCTGTACTTTTTGACAATGTAGAGTTAGTCATTGTGGTCTTTCTGATTTTTCTTTTTCTCACTTTATCAGTCTCCATGAGATATATTCGTGTCTTTCCCTCACTTCTCTTAAAATTGATTTTGTTTCATGCCTTTTCCCTCCCTTCCATCACTCTTCATGCCTCTCTCTTACTGTCCCTTCCTGGCTTTCTCTTTCCATTCTTACCATACATTCTCTTTATCCCTCCTCCCTCTATTTGCCTGCCTCCATACACTGCAGACAGCGCTTGCCTGATAATCCTCGTGTCTAGAGAGCTTGTCAGCTCTGTCAGGGTTGTGGATGAAGCCTGTCATTACATCTGTCCTCCTCCAAACTACTCTCTGAAATTCACTAAGGACCTGAGGACTATAGTGCTCAGTCCTCTGCAGTGTGTACATGTGCGTTTGTGAGTGTGTGTGTGTGTGTGTGTGTGTGTGTGTGCGCTCGCACGTCTGCCTGACTGTCTTCTTGTTTCATTATAACTGTCCACCAACTTGGCAGAATTGATGTGGTCTAATAAAATAGTCTAACTTAATAGGGTGTAGATAAGAATTCTGGCTGACCACATAGAGCACATGTCATCGTATCTGTCTTTC
>NW_018127921.1:5293523-5296222 GCF_001952655.1 Monopterus albus | reverse complement strand
CCCTCTTTCACAGGTGCCTGCCATCTTGTCCACTGTATGGGACAGCATCTGTCCACCTGTCTGTGTGACAGTGCAACTACAGTCACTCAGCTCACTCTCAATAGACTAAATATGGAGCTACATAGAGTTTGTATTTCACCAACATCTGTTTTTTAAAATGCTTTCTCTACCTCTTTCTCTGTTAGGCCAAACTTCATCCACTAGATACTCAAACCTTGAGATAAACACATCTCAAAGTCAGTTTAGTGTTATCTCCGTTACTGTCAACTTACTTAATGCAATAAGCCACACCCGTCTGGTGTTCCAGCCTGCCAAAAAAATGCTAAGAATCATTTCACATTCTGAGACAAGGTGAGCTCTGCTGTACACGGGCAATTAAGCACTTTCCGCGGTGCCATCATTTTATATACCATTTGATCTACCTGTCTGTGTGTCATTGTAGCTGTCACTAAACACATTTTATGCTAATTTTGCTCTTGTTAGACCGTGCTTTATTTGTTTTCTCCCCTTCTTCCCATCTGTCCTCCTCTTTTTTTTCCCTCATCAGACATATTCTGTCATTGGATGATTACACAGACTATCTCTGGCAACTTGAAATGTGATAAATGACCCTCCCTTTGTTCGTTGGTATATGTCTTTCTCTTTCTCTAGATGTATATCCAAACCACTACACTGACCATTTCCCTCAGCCTGTCTGCCTCTGTGTCCCTGGGAATGCTCTACATGCCCAAAGTCTACGTTATCCTCTTCCACCCTGAGCAGAATGTACCCAAACGAAAACGCAGCTTCAAGGTGAGGCAGAATTGCATTGTGTTAAATACTGCATGATGTATTTTGATGACGTGAGGATGGAATTTCACTGACCAAAAAAAAACCCCCAGAACTTGGTAGTATAAATGGTTATGCATGTATGATTTCTGAATGCCCATCCATGATGATACAGGCCATTGTAACAGCTGCCACCATGTCTGGAAAACTGACCCAGAAGGGAGGTGATCGGCCCAACGGAGAGGTCAAGACTGAACTGTGTGAGAGCATGGAGACCAACAGTGAGTAAGAGAACACTATTTTACAATTATACATATAATAAACCCTATAAAACGCTGAAATTTATAGCAGAAAAACAATGATTAAGAAACTTTAAACTCATAATAAAAGTACATTGATATAATGTATATAGTAAAATAGCGCACCATCCTGGATCTGCTGTGTGTACACTTGGGCTAGTGTTCACTTTAATAGGAGAGGATTGAACTCAAAAAATCAAAAACAGTTTAACAGGAGAGGATTGAACTAAAAAAATCACAAACAGTTTGAACAAAAGTAACCTTTTAGTAACCTTTTACTGTATTGATTAACAAATAATAAAATAAACAGGAGACATGAGTTTAATTATGGTGCTGGCTAACAAAAGTTCAAATCAGGATATTTAATCAAATAATTTATCTCATCTTCCCTGAGTGATTAATATACTTTATCTTTTTATTTTAATTAGATGTCATAATGGAATAACCCCATGCAAATAAACATTTTTTCTTGTGTATTATTATGCTTAGATATACATTTACCATAAAGTTTGTTTTGATTGAATTAATAGAAACTTTAATTTCAGTTTAAAAATTAATTCACACTCAGCCTCTTTGCATGGCAGTTTTTAATTAGCAGTGATGTGTTTTCTGAGGTCTGACAGTGAAGCGCTAGTACATCCACTTCAAAGCTCTACTTTCTGTGGAGCTGGTTCTCCCATGTCAGCAGCCTGCAGATGAAATGACAGCATTGCGTTCATCTGCATGTGTGCCTCAGTGTGTGCATGTGCATATGTTTGTCAGTCTAGTCCTTTGTGCGCATGTTTCTATTTCTGTCTCTGGTTGTTTGCGTACAACACATGTTCCTGTGTAGTCTGTGAAAACTGTAAGCAGGTGTATAATAGGTTTCAGACCTGTGAAAGCAAACCATACTTTTCTGTCAGCACTTTATTACGATCATTGAAGGAGGCTGGTCACAGTTCATTTAGCCAATGAACTGCTTAGCCACACTGCTTAGTCATCTTCCTGCATACTTTACTGTGCAAAACATTTAAAAATTAATACATATGGTCAAGGTAGCTATTTATTCATACAACTTTGACAAGCAAAATGCAAGTTTCTACTTTTTTAGAACCTGACTTTTTGCTCGAGTGCTCTTCAGAAAATATCAGTAGAAACTTCTGGACATTTTTCATGTCTGAAATAAATGGAAAAGAACTGCATGTACAAAATTACACACACACACACACACACACACACATATACGCATATATATATTCATCAAGGACCATTACTCCAGCAGTGTGATGGCAAAACATAAGTGAAAAAAGGGTTGCATGAAAGGACAGGAGTATAACAATAGTGCACTTAGAGGCGTGTTGTTGCTGGGTTGCTGCAAAAACATTGACATTTACCATGGAATGCTTGAGGAGACACAAGACATAAAGGGTTTGACAAAGAGCCCTCTGCTCAGGTGGACTGTGGATGTGACACTGTTACTTGACTGTCTATAGCAAAATCTGCTCTCAACTGCTCTTTCTTCTGTTTCTTCCTCCGCCTTCTCGTGTCTTTCATTGTATCATTTCCATTTCATCTTTTCTGCTCATTTTTCCCATTTCCTGTGCCTCACACAATCACATCATTTTTATCATCTTCATCTCCCCCATCAATATC
>NW_018127921.1:5288198-5293472 GCF_001952655.1 Monopterus albus | reverse complement strand
ACTAAGACAACATATGTGAGCTACAGCAATCATGCCATCTGAAGGGAGCACAGAAGATGGAGACGGGGACTGAACGGGAGAGGGGGGCATGTCTTGGGGCAGGGCCAAATAAAAAAAGTAGCTGTCACTCAAAGTCAATTGGCTGAAGAACTGGCGGACTGACAGAAGTGCCCAATGGAATCCAAGCATGAGACATTTTGTATTGTTCTGCATCAAACCACAAAGAGGTGGGACCACATAAACAGCCAATCAGTGTGCCTGCTTTCCCGCTGCTCACAGCTCATTGGTCCTACCATGAACTTACCTGTTTAAAGAAAAAAAAAAGAGACAACATGAAAAATGTGACATACCATACCATAGGACACTGTGGTGGACAGAGTAACTATTAAAATCAACAAAAAAGGAAAGAAAATTAAAAATGAAAATGTAAAAAAATAAACTCTCCAGAAACCTTGTACACGTTATATATGAAAGGGCAACTTTAGGGCTGGGAAAGAGATTTAACAGATTACATTTTAAAAGTTATTTAAAAAGAGAAATGGCAGAGAAAATCTATGACATGTTTGTTGTTATTCTCTACTTGTAAGTATTTTTGTGGTTGTGATGATTTTTTTCATTCTTGTCTCACTGTTGTCTGATGGATCGCCCTTGCATAATGAGATGAGTGTGTTTTCCTCCTGCTGTCTTGGCTAAATGGGTTGTAGCCTTGGGTCGTGAACCTGTAAAATGCCATGGTTGAAGCATGCCAGTTTTTATACAAAAAGGAGATTTATTTATAATAAAGGAATGTTTTGCAAATGTGTAGATTGGTGGTTGTGCTTTTGAAAAAAAGAGGGTGGTCAGTTGACCTTGTGGAGTGATCACTTTTGCAGTTTAGAAAGTCAAGTACAACAATTCAGTTTTTCATTTACTACTTATGCTCTAATACATGCATAAAACATTTTTAACAGTGTAGCAAATCCCAATCCAGTCTCACAGCAAAAATATACTACTCTTACAATAACACCTAGAAAATTGTGACATTGCAGTATTTGATCAAAAACTGCAACTGAAAGTATGGTTATGTTTAGGCACAGAACCTACACTACATGGTTAAGTTTAGGCACACAAACTAGATGGCCAAGGTTAGGAAAAGATCCTGGAGTCTGTTAAAAAACACAAAACACTTCACACAACATTGGACATAGGACACAATCTCTGGTTCCTGCATGTTTGTCTGACCCATCCAAGTGCCCCAACCATCACCACCTAATGTATTTAATAGTGCTGTCAATCAATTAAAGTATTTCATTGTGATTAAATTAATTGCCCATAGTTAACTCACAATTAATCGCAAATTGATCACAATTTATATTGTCTACTTCATACTTTGACTTCACTACATTTTAGAGTGAAATATTGTAATTGTACTTTTTACTCCTACATTTATTTATTAACTTTAGTTACTTGTCATAACCAGATTAATACAAAAAATACAGTATAATTACAAGACCTTATTTATCTCTGGTGGAAAATTCACAGGCTACCCAGCAGTAATTCAAATTAAATGCATATAAGCTAATTATAACTAGCTTATATGCATACCAGCTGCAATATGTACACAATAATGCATCAATAATTATAATACAAATAATATAATGTAGGGCAGCACGGTGGCACAGTGGTTAGCACCGTTGCCTCACAGCGAGAAGGTTCCGGGACCTTTCTGTGTGGAGTTTGCATGTTCTCCCCGTGCTTGCGTGGGTTCTCTCCAGGTACTCAGGCTTCCTCTCACAGTCCAAAGACATGCAGCTTAGGTTGATTGGTGTCTCTAAATTGCCCATAGTAGTGTGTGTGCATGTGTGTGGTTGTTCATCTATGTGTTAGCCCTGCAATGGATTGGCGACCTGTCCAGGGTGTACCCCGCCTTCGCCCGATTGCTGGCCGAGATTGGCTCTGGTAGGAAATAAAAAAATTAATAATATGATGTATAGGAATGTGAAATGTGCCAATCTGCATAATGAGTACTTTTACTTTTAGTACCCTATGTTTTGATGCTAATACTTTTGTACTTTTACTTAACATTTTGAATGCAGGACTTTTACTTGTAACAGAGTATTTTTGCACTGTTGTTTTGCTACATTTACTTAAGTAAAGAATCTGAGTACTGCTTCTACCACTGGTTCTAAATGTACCTTAAAGGGACCCTGACGTAACTGTGATTACTGAGAGAAGTCTAGTTTGCTCTCCATTGCAAACTATCCAGCATGGTTTACCTTTGGCGAGGGGGGAGGAGGGCTCTTGGCATCAGCTGTGTGCTTGGCCAGCAAGTGGTACTTGAGACTCTGGTGGTAACTCATTTCATATCAACAATAAATGCAAATAACTCTGGTCTTGTCGAGAGAACCATCTGGCAGGGCTTTGAAGCATAACTTGCCATTCAAAAGATCCATTTCTTTATCAATTTCTGCTCATTTCTGCTGCTGCATCACTTCCTGATTTGCCAAACTACGGGGCAGGCTGAGGGTCATAACCACAGAACATGCATGTATTTATCTCCCATAAAAAATGAGTTGCCTTAAAAGGAATTTGTGTTAATGCATTATTATCATGTTAACTTTGACAGCCCTAGTTTTTCCACATTATAAAGCTCCAAACCGTATGCCTACAATCAACACTACATATCACTACACTACGTCTCCACAGTTGGTGTCACTAATGCAATATTTCCTTGTTTACCAACCACCATAAAACACCAAGAAGAAGACCATGAAGAACAACACTTGGCTGCAATTCAACAAACATTGTCATGTCACAATTTTACAGCCGTTATTGTGACACAATTATAATTTATGCTGTGGACCAACGTAGCTATTACACATTTTGCTGTGAGACCAGGCTGCAAATCCAATGGTCATATCGGGCAGAAAACATAAGTTTCCGAGAAAACCTTTATTAACTTATTTCTACTAAATGTAGTTAAGTCTCCTCTCCCCTCCTCATCAACTGTCTCTTAGTAGTGTGATGATCTCCAAAAAAAAAATACAGGTTGACAGAAGAAACCTGCAGAAGGAAGACCTGAAAGGAACAGTGTGAGGATGAATGAGGGAGAAAGCCCTGATACAGGTGCAGCTCAATAAATTAAAATATCGTGGAAAAGTCCATTTATTTCGGTAATTCAACTCAATTAGTGAAACTCGTGTATTATATACATTCAGTACACACAGAATGAAGTAGTAGAGGAATACGACAACTGTGGCCAAAAGTTCTTGGAACGGCGATGTGTGGTGGCCCTTGATGCCTTGACCCCAGCCTCAGTCCATTCCTAGTGAGGTTCACCCACATTCTTGAATCGATTTTGCTTGAGAAGCCTCTCAAGGCTGCGGTTCTCTCGGTCGGTTGTGCATCTTTTTCCTACCACTCAACTTTCTGTTAACATGCTTGGATACAGCACTCTGTGAACAGCCAGTTTCTTTGCCAATGAATGTTTGTGGCTTACCCTCCTTGTGAAGGGTGTCAGTGATTGTCTTCTGGACAACTGTCAGATCAGCAGTCTTCCCCATGATTTTGTAGCCTAGTGAACCAAACTAAGTGACCATTTTGAAGGCTCAGGACACCTTTGCAGGTGTTTTGAGTTGACTAGCTGAGTGGCATGTCACCATATTCTAATTTATTGAGATAGTGAATTGGTGGGTTTTTGTTAAATCTGGGCCAGAATCATCACAATTAAAAGACTCAATGGCTTAAACTACTTCAGTCTGTGTGTACTGAATTTATATAATACACGAGTTTCACTATTTGAGTTGAATTACCGAAATAAATGGACTTTTCCACGATATTCTAATTTATTGAGCTGCACCTGTATTTGCACAGAATTCTTCTCTCTGTACACCAACAGTCCACCAGTATTTGCGATGGATGGCATGCCCTACACACAATAGATATCAGATGGAAAGATGTAGAATTCTGTGTGTTCTTGTGAATTTGTTTTCCTGTACTCTTTGTTGTATGTTTACCAGTCTCTTCTGGATGCCATGCAATGATGAGAAGGCTGATGTGTAAATGAAAGCATAAATATAAACCCAGCAGAAAAGGCCCTTTTCCACAAGCATAAAATTGCAGGTACAATTTATGCAGCTGGCACTTTGTTTCTTCAACTGGCAAATCCCAAATGTCCTTGAGCAAAACACTCAGCTCCTACCTGCTTATTTACTGGGAAAGATTTAAAGTGCTGTGGAATGTGTTCATATGCCAAAATCTAACTTTCACAGACAGACTTGTTGCCAGCAAACAATAGTGGTAGTTCTTGTGTGTACACCGTGATAACTCAATACTTGTGCCCATTTTACTCTCAGGTGTATATAATTTGCTACAAGGAATCCTAGTTTTTGCTTCATTTGAAGGATATCAGTATAAAAGCATATCCACTAAATCTATTTTAGTCTTTTTGGTTCTTCTTACTCAGAATTTCATATATGTACACTGATCAGCCATAACTTTAAAACCACTGTTGTGTTAAGTTAATAACACTGATTATCTCATTACATCTGCACTTGTCAAGGGGTGGGATATATTAGGTAGCATGTGAACAGTCAGTTCATGAAATTTACGTGCTTGAAAGAGGAAGAATGGGCAAGGGCAATAATCTGAGTGACTTTGACAAGGGCCAAATTGCAATGGCTGTGAAACCTTGGATCCTGGCATTCATGTGGATGTTGCGCTCCAAGATGGTGGCGCATACGTATGCAGCGGCTCAGGGCTCTTGGCTTTTTGTTTTTCTATTCGTATCTTTGTTCGTGTTTTTGTTGTCACTACAGTTTTCTGAAGCCACTATCCAGTATGGAAGAGCTGTACTACTTACAATAGGGAAACAATACGGACTTTACACACACCCACGAAGCCAGACTTTATTCCACCAGAGTTACACCGGACCACTACGGCTCTCACCATCCCCGCTTTGTGGCCAAGGAGACGGAGGCAACATCGTAAACAAAAGAGGAGTAAGAGAAGCGGCCTACCTGCTAGGCTACATGCTAACCCACACAGGCCAGCAGGCCCTAGTCTCTTCCTCACAAACGCCAGGTCACTAACCAACAAAGTAGATTCAGCTGCGGAACGTGTCAGAGGAAGGACAGCTGTGTGGCGATTATAACTGAAACCTGGTTGGATGACAACATCCCGGACGCTGCGGTGGAGCTGGAGGGACACTCCTTGTTTTGAGCAGACAAGACTGCAGCATCTGCTAAACAGAGAGGTGGAGGTCTGGCACTGTACATCCACAACTTCTGGTGCACA
>NW_018127921.1:5282701-5287989 GCF_001952655.1 Monopterus albus | reverse complement strand
GTAGGGAGTTCCAAAGCCTGGGGCCATAGACGGCAAAAGAGCGATCTCCCCATTTTTTGTACCTAGCCCGAGGGACAACCAAGGACAGGTGTTATGAGGAGCGCAGGGTTCTGCGTGGCACATAAACAGAGAGAAGATCCGATATATATGGCGGAGCAAGGCCATTCATGGCCTTAAAAATAAATAGTAGTACTTTGAAGTTAATTCTATACTGTATTGGCAGCCAATGTAGTGAGTGAAGCACAGGGGTGATGTGGGCATACTTAGGAGTGTTTGACAACAGTCGAGCCGCAGCATTTTGAACCAGTTGAAGCTTCCGCAGAAGAGACTGAGAGATTCTGACATAGAGGGCATTACAATAGTCAAGACGCAAGGTGATGAAGGCATGGATGGCTTTTTCTAAATCAACATATGATAAAAAAGGCTTCACCTTCATTAAGACTCTCAAATGATAAAAACTGGTTTTAACCACAGATCCAATCTGCTTATCAAAATTAAAATCACTGTCAAAAATGACTCCAAGGTTCCTCACAGCGCCAGTGCATGCAGGTGCTAGGGTACCTAAACTAGGTACCACAGCAGTGGAGTCGAGGCTGAAAACGATATATTCTGTCTTGTCCTCATTTAAGTGCAGAAAGTTCTGTGATAGCCAGAGTTTTATGTCACATATACAATTTTGCAGCAGGGTAAGTGCACCACAGTCACCTAATATCAGTGGCACATAGATCTGAATGTGAAAATGAACATTATACCTTGATATGACTGAACCAAGTGGAGATATATACAAAGAAAATAGTAGCGGGACCAAAATTGAGCCTTGGGGAACGCCCAAGGTGAGAGGAGCTATGGTGGAGGAGAAATCGCCAATCATCATAGAGAAAGTCCTATTTGTCAGGTAGGAGGTAAACCATTTTAGAACTGTGCCTCTCAGGCCAACCCAGTGTTCCAGCTGGGAGAGCAAAACTGCATGGTCAACTGTGTCAAAAGCTGCCAATAAATCTAAAAGAACAAGAACAACGGGCTGCTTGGCATCTAGGGCCATAGTGATGTCATTATGGACCTTCAGTAGAGCCGATTCAGTGCTATGACGAGTCTTAAAACCTGATTGAAATTTATCGACAGCATCCAGCCGATCCAGATGGGACTGCAACTGGGACAGAACTATTTTTTCCATAACCTTGGGAAATTGAGAAACTGTGCGCATTCAATTGAGAAATTGGGTGAAAGTTAGACGGCAGAGAAGGATCCAAGTTCGGCTTCTTCAGGAGCGGTCTCACTATAGCATGCTTAAGGGCAGTGGACACTCACTATATAGTGTGTTCCCATTTTGTAGTGGTGTCCAAATGCGTAGTGTGTAAATGGATATACTATATAGTGCACTCAAAAATTCCACAGTGGATGACAAAAAGTTGTGTAACTGACATGTACACTCTGCATACACATCCCTGACAGCGCTGCTGTTATGATGTGGGGTAAATAGTTTAATAGTCATTTGGTAAGAGAGTATACTCGCTTATGTTTTCACAGATTATCATACAGTAAGTCACTTTGGGAAAATCTCCAACTGTCTGTAACTTCAGTTTCCTGTGTTACAGTTGATTCATATAGACAAAGGTTAGCTGTCAGCCACTGTGATGAAATGACAATGTTGAGGGATCTGGTGCTTCATCCTTTGACACTTGTTTGTCATCACACGTAAATCTGTCTGAATGTCATTCCGAGTTTCCTGATAGAAACCAGATGGTAGCTGTTTTGACCTCACTGTTGCTTAGTGAGTAATGCAGCTGGTTCGTTTGCAGGATTGATTTGATGTGATTAATTTGCAGTGAATCAGAGTGACAAAAATGACAGAGCACAGGTGTGGAAGATTGGTACTCAGCCAACCCCAACCCATTTTTTTTTAAACTTAAAAAAAAAAAAAAATTAATTTGTATTAAGAGTCACTTTTTATAGTACAGGAGTCGATGATGACTCATGTTGATGTTGTATGTCAAAGTGTACAAATAATTGTCAGGTCAAAAAATGAGGTTGAGCTAAAGAAAATTATACCAAACATTAGGATGTTAAACATATTTTCATTCGGTATTAAATGGTAAAATCAAAACTATTAAAAGCTGGCCAAAATAGCTACAACTATTCCAAGACTCCTAGGTATTTCTTGTAGTGTGTTGTACATGAAGGCTTTATGTGAAAACTCTGACAAGAGGGCCTGATGAAAGTTCTGGCCAGTGTGACATTTCCAGGATTCTAATGTATAAAATGCCCAATGATCAAATTTCTTTATAAGAAACCAGTGATGCAGAGATCCACAATTACATAGTTACTGTATTTTAAAACACCCCTTTTGTCATGCAAATAATCTTATCATTATGCAAAATTAAGACTAGATATAAGTGGAAATTGTACTAGTTATTTCAGCCCATGGTGCTTCATGTGTATTCCTCCAGCTCAATCTCAGCTGTGCAGCTTAGCTCATCACAAGTTTAAGAGAGCACACAACACCTGGACTGTGTATGTGCGCTGTATAAGAGACAAGCAGGGTGATGATTATCATGGCATTACTCACAAGAAAATCTGTGTATACTGTATAAAAAATGGTTTCTAAGTACTTCTAAACAATTCATGAAAATGTAATAGTCAAATTCACTGTATTTAAAAGCAAGAGTGAGATATAAATTGAGATGCTGAAAAAGCTTAGAAGACACTGGAACACCACACCAGGACAACAGGCGTCAGTCCACATGTGAGGGTTCAAAGACAGGTAACGACTCTCACTGATACCAGACCCTAACGATTCAGTAGTTAGAGGACTGACACACCACCCAGTGGGATAAATACCTCCTACTCACCACCAGTCAAATAGAAGTGATGAGGCCTCTTGGATGAGAGGTGAAACATCTTCTACCTAAAACTACATCCAGATGCCTTCTTCTAAGTTTTTTTCAGCATACTATAACCTGGATGACTGAGAATTCGCATGGACATAAATTGAGACTCTGCCTGTTTTTGTTCTAAGCTTGCATTCAAAAACATTTTTGTGACTCATGTTTGACGCCACCCTATGATGGGCTGGCGACCTGTTCAGGGTGTACCCCGCCTTTTGCCCGCAGCTGGCTGGGATTGGCTTCAGCCCCCCGTGACCCCGTTTGGGACTAAGCGGTTTAGAAATGTATGGATGTTTGACGCCTTGTTTCTTTGTTTTCTGCTCCATACAACACCTTTACACCAAACCTATCATGCAGGCACTCATACACTTAGCATATTGACTCATATACCCTTCCTTATGTTGTAAGTAATTCTGTTCCTCTTTCTTTAATTAAATGTGTATTTGCACATTTAAATTTGATGTCTCTCCCTATTGTCACGGCATGAGTTGGTCATGACACCGAAAAATTAAATTATTCTAATAGCATACTTTCATAACTGATCTTACATCACCCTCCATTCAACGTGAAACACACAGGAAACCTAGTGTGTCCTTTTCTTGTACTGACCTTAGCTTTAATCATGGACTTTTAAAAGTGATCTGAGTAGTAATGTTCCAGTGGGACCTTGTTACTGTAGGTAAAAAAACACCTGTCTTGTTGCAGTGCTGCGCTGCACAAGCTGTAATGCTGGACATTCAGAATCAGAATCAGAATCAGAATATGCTTTATTGGCCAGATGTGTTGGACACACGAGGAATTTGACTGGTACATCGGCTCTCAGTGTGCAAACTGCAAACCAGCATAAGGCTGTGTAATATAACAAAAATAAGCAGTATTTACAAGCAACAGAAAGTGCAAATAATACAGAATAAGCAGTATGTACAGACAGTAACAATGCAGACAACATAGGAATGTTCTTTGTAATGAGATAAGTAGGGATAAAAATAGAGTAATTAAAACAGAGTACTAGAGACCTGTATGAGTCTGAATAATCTGTACAATGTATATATTTACAGGTATTGCACTGAGGTTTATTGTCCAATCATATGGTCATTGGTTAAGTGTTCATCAGAGTGACAGCCATGGGGAAGAAACTGTCTCTGTGCCTGGTTGTCTTAGTGCACAGTGACCTGTAACGCCGTCCAGAGGGGAGGAGTTCAAATAGATTGTATCCTGGGTGTGAGGGGTCTGCAGTGATCCTCTCTGTCCTCCTCCTGACCTGTGATGTGTACAGGTCCTCCATGGAGGGCAGGCTCACACCAATGATCTTTTCTGCAGTCCTGACTGTCCGCTGAAGTCTGTACTTGTCCTGTTTGGTTGCTGAGCCAAACCAGACAGTGATTGAGGTGCAGCGAACAGACTCGATGATTCCTCTGTAGAACATTAAGCTTAAAGTGTCCATGGCATGCTCATTTTGCTTGTTTCTAGCCATTTAATGTTTAATCTTGGGTACCTCTAGATTAGCTTGGCACCCTCATAACTTCAAATAGTTTGTAATTGTTTCACAATCAGAGAACCAAAAAGCCTCTTCCTTAACACAAGAGGACAGCTCATGAATGCGCACAACTTCTGCTGCCAGTGTTGTGTTGCAAGTGGATAGCACAACAAACTGCAACTGCATTAATTAATTTGAATGTCTCCTCCAGATTGGTACATATACTGTTGTTTACTTATGAAAATGAATATGTAACACTCTAAACAAAGCAGGTAATTGAGAAGCCCCATATTTTAACTGGCATAAAGCAGACATAGTAACTTCTCCAGCCTATCATGTAATACTTGATTTTCTTAGAAAAAAAAAAGTCTTGCGAGAAAGAGTTTGTGAGATATGTATAAACCCAGTTCTGGATAGAAATACTAGAAGATGAAAATTCGCTGTTGTAACATTGTAGATAAGTCAAAAACCAAGGAAAAGCATGCTATGGGCTCTTTGAACACCTAGGGTAAGAAAACAATTCTTTTGTTTTTTTTTCCATTCATCAAAAGATGAGCAGTATATTTCTAGGAATGAGACAATATGTCATTCAATTCAATATATCGTGATAAAAAAACATCACCATACAGTATGTATCATTTTGTCTAGCTATATATATACTGTAGTGTGGTCTCCATACACCAGCAGCTTCATCCATCCATCCATTTTCTTCCACTTATCCGGGACCGGGTCGCGGGGGCAGCAGTCTAAGCAGAGATGCCCAGACTTCCCTCTCTCCAGACACTTCCTCCAGCTCCTCCGGGGGAATGCTGAGGCGTTCCCAGGCCAACCAAGAGACATAATACCTCCAGCGTGTCCTGGGTCTTCCCCGGGGCCTCCTCCCGGTAGGACATGCCCGGAACATCTCCCTAGAAAGGGGGCCAGGA
>NW_018127921.1:5274765-5282595 GCF_001952655.1 Monopterus albus | reverse complement strand
TTATGGCTCAGCTCCTTCTTCACCACGACGGATCGGTACATCGACCGCATTGCTGCAGAAGCTGCATCGATCCGCCTGTCAATCTCCCGTTCCATCCTTCCCTCACTCGTGAACAAGACCCCGAGATACTTGAACTCCTCCACTTGAGGCAGGAACTCTCCACCAACCTGAAGGGAACAAGCCACCCTTTTCCGACTAAGAACCATGGCCTCGGATTTAGAGGTGCTGATGAGAATCAGCAGCTTCATATTTTTTTGTAAATAAGTTAGCCTAACAGAATGTAAGTCAATATATCTGGTTGTTCTTTTTACATAATTAAACCAGTGCCAGAAGGGGGTCAGCTGGCAGAGCTGTCATTTCTTATGTGTCTTATGTCATTTCTTTCAGTGCATTGAAATGTATCGAGTCACATAATCACATCCATATACTGTATGTTCCATTGTGTTATTATATTCCAACACGATGTACTCATTTCCACTGCAAACTGTACAGTTAAGGCATGCTTTCCAACAGTGGCAATAATTCACATCTGTCTCCAGCCCAATCCAGCCTTAAATTACCAATCTCAGACTGCTGCCACTATGGCCAGTAAAACATTGTACAACGGATGGAGGAAAGAAAATTGCTCTTTGCAATATCACAACCCTTCGTACTTGAAATACATGTCTAAGTGTCTGACTATGTGTGTTGTTTGTGTTGTGAGAAAGAAACAGATGGTTCACCACTGTGCATCCATGTGGATAGAGAATAGAGGCTTTGATGCAGCAGAGCTGACGGGCTTGATGGATGCTGTTACCATGGTATCCAGACCAAATGTTAGAGTCAGTCAGAGGGTCCTGATCTGGCTTGTATTTATCATTCATCTCTGAATCACTGCTAAGCATCATCCTGACAGTTTGAATGGGACTGATAAACACCAAACTATCATAGAACTGGAATTACTTATTCAGCTTTCTGCTAGCAGTCTCAGTAAGCAGTTGTCTTCTTTGAGGTTTATGGGCATTACCATTTTATGACACTCTATAAAATTAAATTGTTGACATCTTGCAGTATTTCCCTTTTTCTGATATGTAGTCAGTATGATCAAAATGCATGTTTATCTAGCCCAGTGGTTCTCAAACATTTTTTGTCATTCCCCACTTAAGAGGGTGGGCGAATTTTCAAGCCCCACTTGTCAAAAAATTATAACGAAATTGGCCAATTTTAAAATTTCAAATTGATTGAAATATCAAATAACACTAAGTTGAAAACAGATAAAATATAATTGCAACTATCATTTGACAGGGGGATAGTTTTCAATTTTGCAGCACTTGTTTCATCCAGCATAATCGACACCATGTCTACAGCAGCAGGGAGAATGAGCTGCTCAGCAATTGACTGGGGTGTGTTGTATCTAAATGTCTTCTTAATTTGTTGTGTCTCATGCTGTCTGCTGCCAGCGGTTTAAGACACAAGACACACATGGGTCTCTCCTCTGCCCCCACCATTCCCACCGTGAATCCAAGCGCAAGATAGGCTTCATCATATTTTCTTTTCGGCTGGCTTTTTGGTTGATAAGGCTACTGCCTGTCATTTCTTTGTCTGCTTGTGCTGAATCGCCTGCTTCTTTTGTGGTCCATGTAACAAATGTATCCATTTACGTTATTATGCTCACTATGTATACTATTGGCCCTCTCTGTGCACGTTTCCTTATATTGTTGCGCGGCAGTTAACATGCCGACGTTAAACCGTTATTGTTTCTCCTGGGCCCCGAACTGATGTTATTTTAATTTACTTGTATTAATGACCCATTTCTAATTTTCTCCGTTCATTGCACCCCACCTGTCATGTCTTTATTCCCCACTAGTGGGACGTGCCCCACACTTTGAGAACCACGGATCTAGCCACAGTATGTTCCCAGAAAAACTAATGTAAGCACTGAAAGTTATTCACAAGTAACTTTACCTACAGTAAAAAAAACAGACATATTACATTTCATCTTACATGGCTTAAATCATTTAAATCTTGTGCTTATTCCTATGCTGCACAGTGTTGTTTCCATTTTATGAAGTGTTGGGTAAACTTAGCATACTGCACCTCTCCCCATCAGAAATCAAGCAAGTTTTATTTTTGGTTGTGTCGGTTTGTGTGGGACTAAGAATAATGAAGATATTATTGCAGATTTCACCATTTTATTTTGCTACCATCTAAAGGACGTTTCCATCATGCCAGTGCTGGATGGTATGTTTGACTATCTGCCATACAAAAAGCAATAAAAGCTCAATATATCCCAAACAAAGTACTTATAAGTCTTTGTACACATCTTAATATACACCAATCAGGCATAACATTATGACCACTGGCAGGTGAACTGAATAACACTGTTAGGTATTTTTAGCCAGATAGATATTGGATAGATACTTTATGTATTAGACAGTCCTCAAAGTTGATGTGTTGGAAGCAGGAAAAATGAGCAAGAGTAAGGATCTGAGAGACTTTGACAAAGGCCAAACTGTGATGATGGTGAGATGACTGGGTCAGAGCATCTCTCATCTGGGTGTTATTGGTCTGCAGTGGTTAGTACCCACCAACAGTGGTCTAAGGAAGGACAAATGGTGAACTGGCGACAGGGTCATGGACACCCACAGCTCACTGATGATGATGTTGACCTACTGTAGATTAAACTTGTAACTTCCATTTATACTTTTCAAAAGATTAAATTTGATTTGAAGTGACACGAGTGCCAACCAACTGCCACATTGACGCCTATATAAGGCAGGTGGTCATAATGTTATGACTCATCAGTGTATATAACTGATATGTCTGACAAATGTAACACTAGAGCCACAAGTGTTCTATGTCTAACTCCATTAGCGTTACGTTAGAGCAGGCAAACATAAATAATGATTTCCTTTCACTTTTACTGTTGTGTTTTGGTTTTAGCTAACAAGTGACATCAACCTCCAAAGTCCTAAATGCACTGTATTTTTTTACTAGACCTCCATGCACCAGTTTCAGTTTGTGGGAACATCCGAACTTGATTGACCTGCCATGCAGAGTTAGGTTGCTGAGCTGTGATCTCTGTGGAGTGGTTTAGCTAGAGCTGTCAACTGAATAGTGCTTTATTCTCCTGTTGTCTCAGGTTGTTTTTCTTTTTCTCTGGCCTTATCCTCTTTTACAAACTGGACATAAATGTTTAATGATGGTGTTCATACATAGAATCTGTTTTAAGCTAAGTTGTAGCATTTGGTTTTTCACCTAGTGTGGTTAAAATAAAGGTCTCAAGATGACCTGTGCTTGGGTTTAAGCAAAGTTTAAATGACTTTGCTGTTCACTCCCCAGACACTCCAAAATAGAATTGTTTTTCTCCATGCAGATTTACTGTACAGTATAAATGCCCTGCATGTCCCAAACCAGATGCAATCTGGAATTTAGAGCAAGACTGGTTTTATATTGAACTTATTCATTTATTCAAATGTTATTTTTTACTAAATTTTGCCCAAGGGGAAGCATTTTTCATTGTGTTTATATATTCTTTTGTCTTATTGTTAATAGGATTTGCTCACAGTGTAGAATCAAAACTAGCTTTTCCAGAGAGTGACAGTCCTTATGTTTTATTTACTCATTTCCAGTTCTGTGTGTGTACGTACACACACGTCATCTAAATTATAGAAAGATAGAAACAACAAGTTTAATTTTTAGAGCTTCCGGGTATTACTGTAGCAAATGAAAGCTTTCTGCTCACAATTCAACAAACACAGAACCATCTTCCAATATTTTTTGCAGTCTGTTCCTGAATAATTGCAGCTCGAAGACATCAACTGCATGTACACAAATACAGGATCTAAATTACATAGAGAATAATGGCTATGCTTTGTGCTTGTTATTTGTAGCAACAACACTAACAATCTTTACCAATATCCCAAATCCTTAGCATATTATTTTTTTAGTGTCTCATCATTTCACAGTTCCCAGTTTTTGCAGGTCATCTTTTGAGTTGCATAAATGCATCACTAGCCCTGTGGCAGTGTCTGTGGTTATGTTCACTTCCACTTACTTCAATCTGTGAGACAGTGTGCACAGTTGTTTCTGTCAGTCCTCTGTGCATGTGTGTGCATGTGTATAAACAGCCCTTAGCGAGGAGACAGGACACCTGGGAGAGATGCTAACGACAGAAATGTCTCACCTGTCAATCAAGCACTCCCTACACTGTTATGCTGAGGAGGAGGAAGAGAAATCTGAAATGCCTCCATCCCCTTAATGAGGAAGGCCTCGGCTGGGGAGTTAGAAGTGCTTAAAGAATGGAACAGTGATTTGAGAGGGAAAACAAAGAAAGAAACACTGTAAAACAGCATTTTTCTCAGTGTTTAAGTTTTTCAGGCAGCATGTGAAACCTCCCAGCTGAGACTTTGTTGTAATTAGCTCTGTCAGATGGCCTGTACCAGGGGAAGCCATTACCTTAAATAGACTCACTAGTGATACGGATTCTGGTTCTTACAGATGTTTGCATGCCTGTTGAAGATACAGCTGGCTGGCATGGGTGTGGGCACTTTTCCCACTTTTCCTGTTTTGTGAGTCTGATTACTGATGCTGAATTGAAATAGGTAAATCGGGAGTTGTCAGTGAAACCAGGTGTCACGAGGTGGAAAAGGTGTTGGTGTGTTTCTCTGTAGCCCATCCACACAGAAGCATATTTGCAGTAAAAATAAGATGGTTTGGTTTTGCCAGGTTTTAAAGCTGACAGGATGTGAGACGCATCCAAATGGCTTTTACAGCTGGCAGTATTTTTACCTCTCAGAAAACAGTCAAGGTCAAGCTGAAGTTAAGCTGCTTCCTTTATCTGCAAATTTCAGCCAAGTTAAACTCAAAAACAGATAGTTTGCAGTAGTTTTCATTTTTTTAAACTTATATCACTAGCTCTCATGATTTGATCAGTTTTCTATGACAGTATCATTTAATTAATTTGAAATATTGCACATCATTTACTTGGAACAGTAGTTTCAATTTGTGGTTGTTAGGGTCTGATGTGAACTAAATTAATTCAGGCAAATCATCCCAATGATTATTTAATATTACAATACTTCTGAACAAGTTGTAAGACAATTCAGCAATCTGAAAGATAGGGGAAGAACAGAAGAACAGAATTACCGTCTCTGCCTGGAAATAAACAAAGGTGTTAGATAAGAGAATTGTCAAAAAATCAGTCAGCACTGTTAGCCCTACTGTACAGTCAGTCAGATTGGTCCCCTCCCGCCCGGGTTCTGGCTGTTTGTCTGTCCTTCCCGAACGCACACACTCTCTCTCTGATCAACTCTGTTGCTAACTTTATTCACAGGGTCTTATGTCAATTTCCAAACTTAGCTTCCTGTCCTAACTTTTAAGAGGAACCTCCCTGAGATGTACCCAAAAACAGGAAACAGATGGGTCGCCTCCCTAAAGTCCTTGTTTCTGCACACAAACAATTCTCAGGACAAATTATGCAAGCATTGTTCTGCTCACTCCACAACCTATATTCTCTGACATATTACATTTTAACTTGTATCTTGTAACCTGTTTGTTTTTAAGCATTATAAATTCATTTAAGTTCTGTAGTCAAAGAGGTTTTGGTTTTTCTGGTACTCGCTTCATTACTTTGTATGTATTGTATGTTTGTGGTGAGTGGTGTTCTGTTATTGGACTTCTGTGCTAGTCACAGTTTATCCATAACAAACACCATGTTCAAGCATAAGGGTGTTCATCAGTGCACGTGGCACCAGGACACCCTAGGCCGGAGGTTGATGATAGACTTTGTGGTTGTTTCATCTGACCTCCGGCCATATGTCTTGGACACTCAGGTGAAGAGAGGGGTGGAGCTGTCAACTGATCACCACCTGGTGGTGAGCTGGATCTGATGGCAGGGGAGGAAGCTGGACAGACCTGGCAAACCCAAGGGGGAAGCAGTGCCTTGCCAAAACTGTTTACAGTGGAGGTGGGCAGCTGTTGACCTCAACTGGGAAAATCGTTGGACAGTGGAAGGAATACTTCGAGGATCTCCTCAACCCCAACTTCCAATGAGGAAGCAGAGGCTGGGGGCTCGGAGGTGGACTCGTCCATCACCCAAGCTGAAGTCACCAAGGTAGTTGAGAAGCTTCTTGGTGGCAAGGCAAGGTTTGGGGACCACAGGATCTCGTCTCTGCTTTTTGCAGATGATGTTGTCCTGTTGGCTCCATCAAGCCAGGACCTTCAGCGTGCACTGGGAAGGTTTGCAGCTGAATGTGAAGTGGCTGGAATGAGAATCAGCACCTCCAAGTTCGAGGCCAAGGTTCTCAGTTGGAAAAGGGTGGCTTGTTCCCTTCAGGTTGGTGGAGGAGTTTAAGTATCTTGGGGTCTTGTTCATGAGTGAGGGAAGGAATGGGAGATTGACAGGTAGATCAGTGCAGCTTCTGCAGTAATGCGGTCAATGTACCGATCTGTCATGGTGAAGAAGGAGCTGAGCTGCAAGGCGAAGCTCTCGATTTACTGGTCGATCTACATTCCTCTCACCTAAGGTCATGAGCTTTGGGTCATGACTGAAAGGGCAAGATCTCGGATGCAGGTGGCCAAAATGAGCTTTCTCCGCAGGGTGGCCAAGCGTTCCCTTAGAGATAGGGTTATGAGCTCAGTCACCTGGGAGGAGCTCAGAGTAGAACCGCCGCTCCTCCACATCAAGAGGAGCCAGCTGAGGTGGCTCGGGCATCTGTTTCAGATGCCTCCTGGGTGCTTTCTTGGGGAGGTGTTCCGGGCATGTCCCACTGGGAGGAGGCCCTGGGGAAGACCCAAGACACACTGGAGGGAATATGTCTCTTGGCTGATCTGGAATCTGGAATCGCCTCGGTATCCCCCTGGAGGAGCTGGAGGAAGTATCTAGGGAGAGGGAAATCTGGGCATCTTTGCTTAGACTGCTGCCCCCGCGTCCCGGTTCCAGATAAGCGGAGGAAGATGGATGGATGGTATTGTATGTTTGAGCAGGTATGATTTGCAAACATGGGTTTGAAATATATAGAATAACCACAAATTTGTTAATTCTCCACCTTAGTACAACTGCATCCAACCAATTGGCAGACTGTCAGCTTGTGTGCAACAGGTTTACAGGTCATAATGTAACTATTTTAGTAGAGTCTGTGGGTCTGACTACAGTTGTATTTGCTGTGCAGTTTGTTAAATTTCTAAATGTGAGTCTTTTTAAAGCACCATCCACTAACAGCACTTAAATTAGGACATTTCTTGACATTTCTGTCCTTTTTATATTCCTGCCCTATTTTATTTTGGGCGGCTGTGACTTGGGAGGTAGAGTGGGTTGTTCCCCTACTGGAGGGTTGGCGGTTTGATACCCAGTTTCTACAGTCCACATGTCAAAGTGTCCTTGAGTTATACATTGAACTATCTCTGAATTTGGATAAAACTAAATTTATGGTATTTGGGAATCGTAGACTAGATAATGAACTTCAATTGAAAATTGGGGGAGCTAATATAGAACGAGTATATGAAATTAAATTTCTAGGTGTCATAGTTGATGACAAATTCTCCTGGAAATCTCATATCAGATATGTTCAGAACAAAATAGCAAAAAATATATCGATATTGGCAAGGGTTAGATATATTTTGGACGGGAAAGCACTACGCATTTTGTATTCTTCATTGATTTTACCATACTTAGAGTATGGCGTTGAAAACTGGGGAAACACATACAAAAGCTCACTTCAACCATTATATATATTACAAAAAAGAGCGATAAGAAGTGTGCATAAGATGGGGTATAGGGATCACACCAATGGAGCTTTCATACAGTCTAAATTGCTAAAATTTTTCGATTTAGTGGGATATAAGACTGCA